>NC_141990.1:317507043-317704543 GCF_049901715.1 Pseudonaja textilis | reverse complement strand
TTACATTTCCAACATCATTCATCCTCTTTTCATCTCTTCCAATCATTTTCAGCAACCCATTTCCCAACTTAACACCTTCCTCTTTGCTCCCACCAGTGATAGAATCTATAAAATCTATCTAAATTGCACAATAAGCCGATCCCTCTTTGTTTTTCATTGCTAAAGTCAGCTTGTCCATTTCAGCGCCTATCAATATTTTGTTTTTTTTACTTCTTCTTCACTTGGTATGTCTGTCTCTTTCCAGTTCTGGGCAAATGTTCTCCTTGCTGCAATAATAATGTGTATAATCAAATAAAGCTCATCCTTCTTGTCTTTTTTTTTTTTTTTTTGGACATAATTCCTAATAGAAAACATTCCGGTAGATGATCTAATTTTTAAAACCCAACATTTCCTCCACGAGTCTTAAAAGTTGCCAAGTTTGGGCACCCTGGCTGTCATCTGTACCTGTCCTTTGGGCTTTTTCCTGCCCAGGTGTAACACCTGGCTCTCTCTCTCTCTCCACGGTAGTGTTGGGGCTGCAGAGATTCCTGCCAGCCAGGCATTGACTGGTGGGGGGTATTTCCAGCAGCCATTGCGAGGGCACCAGACTCTGGCAGATGGGGGGGTTAGGCCGCCCTCTGGAGCCAGGATGGCTGAGCAGCCTCTTCCCACCGACGTCTGATCCGCCTCATTTCCCTTTCTGCCTGCCAGCGATTCTCCTTCCGCGGTGTGGGCTGGTGTGTCTTGCCCTGGCAGACGGCTGCCGGCGCAGCAGATCAGTGGGAACCGCCTGCCAGACAGCCGGCAATTCCCACCCGTGGCTAATCGGGATGTGCCGGAGATGCCGCATCTCTTGCTCTGCTCACTCTCCCTTTCCCTCCCCCCCCCCCCACTTAAATTTGGCCTGCCGGTTTGTCTCCCGAGGGGGTTGCCCGCGGCCTCTTACAGATACAGACGAACAGAGTCGGAAGGGCCCTTGAAGGTCATCTAGCCCAACACCAACACCACCCAGCCAAGCAGACCCTACACTGTTTTTGACCGATGGCACTCCCCTATCTTCTTGAAAGCTTCCAGGGATATCACTTGATAAAAAAATTTTTTATCAATTTTTTAAAAAAGTTTTTTCCCAACGCCATCACTCTCCTAAACAAATAATTCCCTCAACGCCGTCCAACTATTTACAAAGTCTGCGCTACTATTACTATTAATCTTCTCATCACTCCTTATCACCCATCCCCTCCCACTTATGACTGTATGACTCTAACTTTGTCGCTTGTATCCTTACAACTTATATGGACTGTTTCTTAGTATGATTTGATTGTACCCTATAACTATCATTATTAAGTGTTGTACCTGATGATTCTTGATTCTTTACGAATGTACCTTTTCTTTTATGTACACTGAGAGCATTTGCACCAAGACAAATTCCTTGGGTGTCCAATCACACTTGGCCAAGAAAGAATTCTATTCTATTCTATTCTATTCTATTCTATTCTATTCTATTCTATTCTATTCTATCTATCATCTGATTTGATTGCTCGTTTTACCCTCTGACTATCATTAAGTGTTGTACCTGGTAATTCTTGACTCCTGACGAAAGTATCTTTTCTTTGATGTACACTGAGAGCATTTGCACCAAAACAAATTCTTTGTGCGTCCCATCACACTTGGCCAATAAAAGAATTCTGTTCTATTCTAAATAAGAAAGTAATTAAAGTAACTGTTCCAACAAGTAGCAATGTCCATTATATCAACTCCTAGTTGATAATGTAGCATCACAGTTGAGGAAAAGTCTGTTGACTCATGGGAAAAAGTACTGATGGGTTAAAGGCAGGATTTCCCCAGTCTCAGCATTATGAAAACGTGTGGACTTCAATCTCCCGCCGTTCCCCCAGCCAGCGTGCTGGATCTTCTCCCCCAGGCCCCAACTGAAAGAAGCTCTAGGGAACCCCATAACCAGAGGTGGGGCAGTTGTACAGCTGGCCAGCCCCAATTCCCACTCCTTGCTTCCAGGGATGGAGGAAGGAAGCAGTAAAAGGCTGTGGGTTCAAAGGCAGATTATCCTCCTGGGCTGGGTTTGCCCCCTCTGATGTTTGTTCCGTGCTGAGCCCAAGCCCACCCCACTCATTTCCAATCAAATCAAAGGGAGAGGGAGGGGTCCAGACTCAGGATCCATGGGGGAAGGGGGAAAGACAGGTTGTCAAGCCTTCCCTTTGAAAGGGGAGGGGTCCCATTCTTGGGAGGGAGTGGGATCAGCAGCCATCAATCCTGGGGGGTTGGGAGGGCAGAGGGTTTCAACTAACTCTTGACCTGCTTGCCAGTCGGTGTCAGGGAAGGGATGAAAACCTGGGCTAAGTCAGACTTTGGGGGCTGTTTGAATCAATTCGACTCAACTCAACAAGACAACTCAATACAACTCAACTCAACTCAATATAACTCAACACAACTCAATACAATTCAACTCAATACAACTCAACACAACTCAATACAATTCAATACAACTCTACTCAATACAACTCAACACAATACAACTCAACTCAACACAATACAACTCAACTCAATACCACTCAACTCAATACAACTCAACTCAACAAGACAACTCAATACCACTCAACACAACTCAACACAACACAACTCAGTACAACTCAACTACAACTGATCCCCACCCAACATTTCCATCGCTAAGCGAGACAGGTGTTCATTGAGTTTTGCCCTGTTTTAATTTTACAACCTTTCTTGCCACAACTGTTGAAGGGATCACTGAAGTCGTTAAGTTACTGATACGGTTGCTAAGTGAATCTGGTTAACTTTGCTTGTCGGAAGTTCGCCGAAGCTCATCATATGACATCTCCCCCCTTGGGACTCCACAACTGTCATAGGTATGAACCAGGTATGAAGCATCTGAATCTTGACCGCACGACCACGGGGATGGTACGACGGTCATAAGTGTGAAGAATGGTTCTTGTCCCTTCTTTTCAGCGGCATTATACCTTCAAACAGTCACTAAATGTGTAAGTTAAGGACTCTTTGTACTCTCGGTTGATCGATTGATGAAGGCAAATTGCGCAAAAGGCTGTGATCAAGATGGAAATCTTTTCTAAAGGCCGCTGCCCACTGCAGATAATTTCAGGAATAACCTTAATCAGATAAGGTAACCTATATTGTCATTCCCCCCAACCCCCATGGGCACATTGGCACACATTAAAAGTGAAATTCTGCTGTCTGCTCTCAAAAATACATAACATTACTGTTGGAACAGATGGGTTTTGCTAGAAAATTTATTCAAGCAATAGAAGCTATATACTATAAGCAAATGGCAAAGGTAATGATAGAGGGAGAACTGACAGACTCTATCAATATAAGAAAAGGAACAAGACAAGGGTGCCCACTATCACCTTTGCTATTTGTATTAACTTTGGAAGTGTTAAACAGAAATATTAGAGATGAAAAGAGTATAAAAGGAATGGAAATTAAAAAGGAATAATTTAAGCTGCAAGCATTTGCGGATGATCTGGTTTTCATCTTAGAAGACCCTTTAGAAACAGCACCAAAATTGATAGGAAAAGATAGAGACATATGGAAAGGTGGCTGGTTTGAAAATAAATAAAGATAAGACAAAGATCTTGACAAAGAATATGCTATTAAGACAAAAGGAAGAACTGGCAGACCTATTGAAAATTCAGGTCACGAATAAGATTAAGTACTTGGGGATATATTTGACAGCAAGATGTAGTACATTAAAAGAGAATAATTATATTAAACTGAAACAGCAGATAGCGCTAGATTTGGCGAAATGGGAAAATTTACAACTTTCACTAATAGGGAGAATATCAACAATCAAGATGAATATATTACCCAGAATTTTATATTTGTTCCAAACAATTCCAATTAGGCTTGGAAAAGACTAAAAATAAAATTGTGTTGAAATATATATGGCAAGGTAAGAAAGCGAGAATAACGTTAAAACTTTTGCAAGGTGCTAGAATTAGAGGAGGATTTGGTTTGCCTAATTGGGAGTTGTACTACTAAGCTACAAATTTGATGTGGGTTAAGGAATGGATAACACTAAGAAATACTAAATTGTTGACATTAGAAGGACATGATTTGTTGTTGGGGTGGCATGCTTTTTTATGGTATAACGGAACTAAAACACAGGGGTACTTTAGAAGACATTATATATAGGAGTCTCTGTGGTTAAACTGGGAGAAGATTAAAAGACAATGTTATTTGAAAATTCCAGTCTGGTTATCGACTATTGAAGCATTTTCGTATCCTATAATATACAAAAAGGAACAAACAGTTAGATATGGTGAAATATTGAATAAAAAGGGTGAACTTAAATCTATGCAAAAACTAGAGGAACAAGGTATAAAGATGAATTGGTTTTCATATGCGCAAATACATTCAAGGTATGATAAAGATTCTAAAACAGAAGGTTTCTATGATAAACTGACTGACTTAGATAAGATTTTGACAGGTACTGATGAAAAGGTGATTAAAAAATTGTATGGATATTTATTAGAAATTAAACTAGAAGAAGAACAAGTTAAAGAAACTATGATTGCTTGGGGGAAGAATTTTGGATATGGGATTGATTTAGAGAAATGGCAAAAATTGTGGTCTCAAAATTATAAAATGACAATGTCAACAGCATATAAAGAAAATTTGTATAAGATGTTTTACAGGTGGCATTTTCCCCCGACAAGAATAGCAAAAATGTTCAAGAATAAATCCGAAAAATGTTGGAAATGTCATCAGATATCTGGCTCATATTACCATATGTGGTCGGACTTGTGCGGATGCTAAAAAATACTGGACTAAAATCCACAGGTGGTTGGAAAAAATGGCAAAAAAACATATAGACTTGAAACCAGAGATATTTTTATTGGGAATTTTACCTGAAATATATAGTAAAGAATTGAAATACCTGATTGTAAATGTATTAACAGCGGCTAGGATTGTATTTGCTAAAAACTGGAAAAATGAGAAAACACCATCACAGGAGGAAATCATTAAGAAAATATTGGAATGTGCTGAAATGAGTAGATTGACATTTGAAATTAGAGAACAAGAAGATAAACAATTTTATAAAATTTGGGATCTATTCTATCAATGGTTAGACAATAAAATACAGTAATGAAATATGTAGACTTTTAGAAAATAATAAATATATATAGATGTACTTCTTTCTTATATCTACAAAATGATTTTAGGATAGATTTGGGGTGATAATATGAACTGTTACAAAACAAACTAAGTAAATTATGATTATCTTGTAAAACATGAACGAATAAAAGTATAGTCAGATTGATTAATAATGATACTAAGGTATTTAATTTTTGATTGACAATATGAGATTATATGCAATGTAATTGTAATTGAAGACTACGAAATGGAAGCACAAAACAATTTGTAAACCAACCGGCACACTGTATATACACCTATGGAAGATAGCTTGATGTTTTTATGTTTTGTTTGTTTAAGTTTGTTTTTAAAAACCAATAAAATAAAATAAAAATACATAATATCCATAGAGACATGCAATAATAAAAAGTCCCTTCCAACTCTGATTATCTGTTATCTGTCATCTATGGTCCAACAGCTCACTGATGATGGTCTTTAAGTTCATTGTTAAGTGCAATTATAGTTCTGGGATAAAAAAAAACCTGTTCAGAAAATGTGGTGGTCTGAGTTTTAATTGTTCAATATACATAGAAGACTTACAAATAACTTTATTGTCATCCTGAATGTACGCTTTATTTATTTGGTTCATAGTTACGACGGTGGCAGGCCTTCCGGGGTACGACCCTCCTCCCTTGGGGACCTTCCCAGAAGCCAAATCAGGTTCCTTTCAACAGCCCTGCAACTCATTTAATGACTGTGGCAAAACAGTTGTAAAAGGTAGGGCGACTCGCCCAACGACATGCCCCCCCCATTGCTTCCCAATGGTTGACAGCGGTGAATGTAAGTTGAGAAACGGCCTGTGGGAGGCAGCCAAAACAGAGGCCAAAATTTAAGCCAAAGAGCTGTTTGGTGAGTTTTGCCCCGCTCCCGGTATTACGTCTTTTCTCCTCATGGCGGTTAAGCGAATAACACCGCCGTTAAGCAAATCTGGCTTCCCCCGTAGAGCTTGCTTGCCAGGATCTCACCAAACGGGGATCCCATGACCGACCTCCCCTTTCCCAGGGACTCTGCGACCGTCATAAATATAAGTCGGGTTGGCGAGCGCCCCATTTTTATCCCCGCGAGGGCAGGGAAGGCTGCAACGGTGCACCAGTGTGCCGCATAACTGTTGGCATTCAAACTGTTTTACCACCAGTTCGGTGGCTGTTGGCTTGGTGGGCGCACTTTGCGTGCACGCGCGTGCAAACACAGCGCACTTTGCACCAGGCGCAGAGGCGTTCCCACTCGCCTCCTGCAGGCCTGCACTCTCTCGGTCGCTTCAGCAGCTGCCGCACGTCACTCGGCTGTGCCGCGCAAAGCAGCTGTGCTTCAAAAGGAGAGGATGAAGGGGAGTATCGGAGCCCAGGTGGGCGGGTGGGCCCAACCACAGAACCGTGGAGAGAATCGGTTCGTTCTCCGCTGCTCATCGGCGCTACCGGCTCGGCCGAACCAGGCTGAACCAGTAGAATACCATCACTGGTGCCGTGGTCCCTTTGAATGGTCCCTAAACGGTGCTACCGGCTCGGCCGAAACAGGCCGAACCAGTAGAATACCACCACTGGTGCCGTGGTCCCTTTGAACGGTCCCTAAACGGCGCTACCGGCTCGGCCGAACCAGGCCGAACCAGTAGAATACCACCACTGGTGCCGTGGTCCCTTTGAACGGTCCCTAAACGGCGCTACCGGCTCGGCCGAACCAGGCCGAACCAGTAGAATACCACCACTGGTGCCGTGGTCCCTTTGAAAGGTCCTAAGCGGCGCTACCGGCTCGGCCGAACCAGGCCGAACCAGTAGAATACCACCACTGGTGCCGTGGTCCCTTTGAACGGTCCCTTTGAACGAACGGCCGTAAGTCAAGGACCGGCTGCCTTTCTGCCTGAAAGAAGGTGAGCCAGCTGCCATCCGCTCCAAAGCTCCGGCTGCCACGCAGCCCTTCGTAGCTTCGGGGCAACCGAGGAGATTCAGGTCGGCGTGACGAAATGAAACTCCCCAAACGGGTCGGGGTGCTCGGAAGTCCCGACTGAAGGAATCGCTACCTCAGCGGGTGTTAAGATGCTGTTTCAGGGGTGGGCGGCCCTCCTGCCACCACCCACCCCGTACCTGTGATGGCTGCCCCACCTGGCTCCCCCTTTCCTCGCACGCCGAGGCGGATTTATTTAAATCTTTTCTTCAAGAGGCGCTCATCTGCTGAAACAGCCGGCGTCGGTATTGACAGCCGGAGCTCTGCTCTCTGCTGCCTCAGTTTCCCCCTTTGACCTCCTCGGGGCCAGTTCCTTCCATCCGCAGGTGGCAAAACAGGTTGGAAGGAAGAGGTGCCTGAACACCTGCCGGCACAGCAGGGGACAAGGCGCCAAGGTGGGGAGAAAGCAGAGACTCCTCCGAGACAGGTAGGAAGACGGAGAGATTCCTGCTCATTCCTGCTGGAAGGTTGCTGGTTGTTGGTTTTTCCCCCTCCCCTTTTTTCGGATCTCTGCACACGCTCAGGGGCACGGCTGCAGACGTGCCTAAAATCAGGACTTGCCGGGAGATGGTGACGGCCGGCCTTTTGCATTCCCGCTGGCACCGACTTTTTTTTTAGAGCGCTGGCTCCCTGCCTCTGACGCAAGAAACCGGCTAAACCGAAAAGTAAGGTTGATGTTGGAGAGTCAAAACTGTGCATGCCGCTCTGTGTGTGTGTGTGTGTGTGTGTGTGTGTGTGTGTGTGTGTGCGTGTGTGCTCTGGAGAAAGGAAGTGAAGCAGGGGGCAGATGACAAGCCCCCTTTTCCCCTCTGTGGGGAAAATCTGTGCTTTTTTTGGAGAAAATCTGACACAACTAACCGGTGGAACAGCCTGTCACCAGAAGTTGTGGTGGGTGTCCCATCAGCAGAGGTTTTTAAGAGGAGTCTGCAATAGAACAGTACAGGGATTTCTACCTGAGCAGGGGAGTGGACTAGAGGACCTCCAAGGTGCCTCCTAACTCTGTTATCCTCTTCTCTTCTCCTCTATTCTACATTCTATTCTTTCCTCTCCTCTCCTCTGTTCTCCTCTTCTTCCTCTCTTCTCCTCTCCTCTCTTCTGTGTTCTAGTCTCTCTTCTCTAGCATATTCTATTCTCTCCTCTCCTCTCCTCTCCTCTCCTCTCCTCTCCTCTCTTCTCCTCTCTTCTATATTCTAGTCTCTCTTCTCTAGCAGATTCTATTCTCTCCTCTCCTTTCCTCTCTTCTCCTCTCTTCTCCTCTATTCTATGTTCTAGTCTCTCTTCTCTAGCATATTCTATTCTCTCCTCTCCTCTCCTCTCCTCTCTTCTCTTCTCCTCTCCTCTATTCTATGTTCTAGTCTCTCTTCTTTAGCATATTCTATTCTCTCCTCTCCTCTCTTTTCCTCTCTTCTTCCCCTCCTCTGTTCTATATTCTAGTCTCTCTGCTCCAGCATATTCTATTCTGTCTTTTCTCCTCTCTCTCCTCTCTTCTCTTCTCTTCTCCTCTCCTCTATTCTATGTTCTAGTCTCTCTTCTCTAGCATATTCTATTCTCTCCTTTCTTCTCCTCTCCTCTCCTCTCCTCTCTTCTATATTCTAGTCTCTCTTCTCTATATTGTCTCCTCTCCTCTCCTCTCTTCTATATTCTAGTCTCTCTTCTCTAGCATATTCTATTGTCTCCTCTCCTCTCCTCTCTTCTATATTCTAGTCTCTCTTCTCTAGCATATTCTATTCTCTCCTCTCTTCTCCTCTCCTCTCTTCTATATTCTAGTCTCTCTTCTCTAGCATATTCTATTCTCTCCTCTCCTCTCTTCTCCTCTCTTCTCCTCTCCTCTCTTCTATATTCTAGTCTCTCTTCTCTAGCATATTCTATTCTCTCCTCTCTTCTCCTCTCTTCTCCTCTCCTCTCTTCTATATTCTAGTCTCTCTTCTCTAGCATATTCTATTCTCTCCTCTCCTCTCTTCTCCTCTCCTCTCCTCTCCTCTCTTCTATATTCTAGTCTCTCTTCTCTAGCATATTCTATTCTCTCCTCTCTTCTCCTCTCCTCTCTTCTCCTCTCCTCTCTTCTATATTCTAGTCTCTCTTCTCTAGCATATTCTATTCTCTCCTCTCCTCTCTTCTCCTCTCTTCTCCTCTCCTCTCTTCTATATTCTAGTCTCTCTTCTCTAGCATATTCTATTCTCTCCTCTCTTCTCCTCTCCTCTCTTCTATATTCTAGTCTCTCTTCTCTAGCATATTCTATTCTCTCCTCTCCTCTCTTCTCCTCTCTTCTCCTCTCCTCTCTTCTATATTCTAGTCTCTCTTCTCTAGCATATTCTATTCTCTCCTCTCCTCTCTTCTCCTCTCTTCTCCTCTCCTCTCTTCTATATTCTAGTCTCTCTTCTCTAGCATATTCTATTCTCTCCTCTCCTCTCTTCTCCTCTCCTCTCCTCTCCTCTCTTCTATATTCTAGTCTCTCTTCTCTAGCATATTCTATTCTCTCCTCTCCTCTCTTCTCCTCTCCTCTCTTCTATATTCTAGTCTCTCTTCTCTAGCATATTCTATTCTCTCCTCTCCTCTCTTCTCCTCTCCTCTCTTCTATATTCTAGTCTCTCTTCTCTAGCATATTCTATTCTCTCCTCTCCTTTCCTCTCTTCTCCTCTCTTCTCCTCTCTTCTCCTCTCCTCTCTTCTATATTCTAGTCTCTCTTCTCTAGCATATTCTATTCTCTCCTCTCCTCTCTTCTATATTCTAGTCTCTCTTCTCTAGCATATTCTATTCTCTCCTCTCCTCTCCTCTCCTCTCTTCTCCTCTCCTCTCTTCTGTATTCTAGTCTCTCTTCTCTAGCATATTCTATTCTCTCCTCTCCTTTCCTCTCTTCTCCTCTCTTCTATATTCTAGTCTCTCTTCTCTAGCATATTCTATTCTCTCCTCTCCTCTCCTCTCCTCTCCTCTCTTCTCCTCTCCTCTCTTCTATATTCTAGTCTCTCTTCTCTAGCATATTCCATTCTCTCCTCTCCTCTCCTCTCCTCTCCTCTCCTCTCCTCTCTCCTCTCTTCTCCTCTCCTCTCTTCTATATTCTAGTCTCTCTTCTCTAGCATATTCTATTCTCTCCTCTCCTCTCTTCTCCTCTCCTCTCTTCTATATTCTAGTCTCTCTTCTCTAGCATATTCTATTCTCTCCTCTCCTTTCCTCTCTTCTCCTCTCTTCTCCTCTCTTCTCCTCTCCTCTCTTCTATATTCTAGTCTCTCTTCTCTAGCATATTCTATTCTCTCCTCTCCTCTCCTCTCTTCTCCTCTCCTCTCTTCTCCTCTCCTCTCTTCTATATTCTAGTCTCTCTTCTCTAGCATATTCTATTCTCTCCTCTCTTCTCCTCTCCTCTCCTCTCCTCTCCTCTCCTCTATTCTATGTTCTAGTCTCTCTTCTCTAGCAGATTCTATTCTCTCCTCTCCTCTCCTCTCTTCTCCTCTCCTCTCTTCTATATTCTAGTCTCTCTTCTCTAGCATATTCTATTCTCTCTCTCTCTCTCCTCTCCTCTCCTCTCCTCTCCTCTCCTCTCCTCTCCTCTCCTCTCCTCTCTCTCTTCTCTCTTCTCCTCTCCTCTCTTCTATATTCTAGTCTCTCTTCTCTAGCATATTCTATTCTCTCCTCTCCTCTCCTCTCCTCTCCTCTCTTCTATATTCTAGTCTCTCTTCTCTAGCATATTCTATTCTCTCCTCTCCTCTCTTTTCCTCTCTTCTTCCCCTCCTCTGTTCTATATTCTAGTCTCTCTGCTCCAGCATATTCTATTCTGTCTTTTCTCCTCTCTCTCCTCTCTTCTCTTCTCTTCTCCTCTCCTCTATTCTATGTTCTAGTCTCTCTTCTCTAGCATATTCTATTGTCTCCTCTCCTCTCCTCTCTTCTATATTCTAGTCTCTCTTCTCTAGCATATTCTATTCTCTCCTCTCTTCTCCTCTCCTCTCTTCTATATTCTAGTCTCTCTTCTCTAGCATATTCTATTCTCTCCTCTCCTCTCTTCTCCTCTCTTCTCCTCTCCTCTCTTCTATATTCTAGTCTCTCTTCTCTAGCATATTCTATTCTCTCCTCTCTTCTCCTCTCTTCTCCTCTCTTCTCCTCTCCTCTCTTCTATATTCTAGTCTCTCTTCTCTAGCATATTCTATTCTCTCCTCTCCTCTCTTCTCCTCTCCTCTCCTCTCCTCTCTTCTATATTCTAGTCTCTCTTCTCTAGCATATTCTATTCTCTCCTCTCTTCTCCTCTCCTCTCTTCTCCTCTCCTCTCTTCTATATTCTAGTCTCTCTTCTCTAGCATATTCTATTCTCTCCTCTCCTCTCTTCTCCTCTCTTCTCTTCTCCTCTCTTCTATATTCTAGTCTCTCTTCTCTAGCATATTCTATTCTCTCCTCTCTTCTCCTCTCCTCTCTTCTATATTCTAGTCTCTCTTCTCTAGCATATTCTATTCTCTCCTCTCCTCTCTTCTCCTCTCTTCTCCTCTCCTCTCTTCTATATTCTAGTCTCTCTTCTCTAGCATATTCTATTCTCTCCTCTCCTCTCTTCTCCTCTCTTCTCCTCTCCTCTCTTCTATATTCTAGTCTCTCTTCTCTAGCATATTCTATTCTCTCCTCTCCTCTCTTCTCCTCTCCTCTCCTCTCCTCTCTTCTATATTCTAGTCTCTCTTCTCTAGCATATTCTATTCTCTCCTCTCCTCTCTTCTCCTCTCCTCTCTTCTATATTCTAGTCTCTCTTCTCTAGCATATTCTATTCTCTCCTCTCCTCTCCTCTCCTCTCTTCTATATTCTAGTCTCTCTTCTCTAGCATATTCTATTCTCTCCTCTCCTCTCTTCTCCTCTCCTCTCTTCTATATTCTAGTCTCTCTTCTCTAGCATATTCTATTCTCTCCTCTCCTTTCCTCTCTTCTCCTCTCTTCTCCTCTCTTCTCCTCTCTTCTCCTCTCCTCTCTTCTATATTCTAGTCTCTCTTCTCTAGCATATTCTATTCTCTCCTCTCCTCTCCTCTCTTCTATATTCTAGTCTCTCTTCTCTAGCATATTCTATTCTCTCCTCTCCTCTCCTCTCCTCTCTTCTCCTCTCCTCTCTTCTGTATTCTAGTCTCTCTTCTCTAGCATATTCTATTCTCTCCTCTCCTTTCCTCTCTTCTCCTCTCTTCTATATTCTAGTCTCTCTTCTCTAGCATATTCTATTCTCTCCTCTCCTCTCATCTCCCTCTCCTCTCCTCTCCTCTCTTCTCCTCTCCTCTCTTCTATATTCTAGTCTCTCTTCTCTAGCATATTCCATTCTCTCCTCTCCTCTCCTCTCCTCTCCTCTCCTCTCCTCTCCTCTCCTCTCTCTCTCTTCTCCTCTCCTCTCTTCTATATTCTAGTCTCTCTTCTCTAGCATATTCTATTCTCTCCTCTCCTCTCTTCTCCTCTCCTCTCTTCTATATTCTAGTCTCTCTTCTCTAGCATATTCTATTCTCTCCTCTCCTTTCCTCTCTTCTCCTCTCTTCTCCTCTCTTCTCCTCTCCTCTCTTCTATATTCTAGTCTCTCTTCTCTAGCATATTCTATTCTCTCCTCTCCTCTCCTCTCTTCTCCTCTCCACTCTTCTATATTCTAGTCTCTCTTCTCTAGCATATTCTATTCTCTCCTCTCTTCTCCTCTCCTCTCCTCTCCTCTCCTCTCCTCTATTCTATGTTCTAGTCTCTCTTCTCTAGCAGATTCTATTCTCTCCTCTCCTCTCCTCTCTTCTCCTCTCCTCTCTTCTATATTCTAGTCTCTCTTCTCTAGCATATTCTATTCTCTCCTCTCCTCTCCTCTCCTCTCCTCTCCTCTCCTCTCCTCTCCTCTCCTCTCTTCTCTCTTCTCCTCTCCTCTCTTCTATATTCTAGTCTCTCTTCTCTAGCATATTCTATTCTCTCCTCTCCTCTCCTCTCCTCTCCTCTCCTCTCTTCTATATTCTAGTCTCTCTTCTCTAGCATATTCTATTCTCTCCTCTCCTCTCCTCTCCTCTCCTCTCCTCTCCTCTCCTCTCCTCTCCTCTCTTCTATATTCTAGTCTCTCTTCTTTAGCATATTCTATTCTCTCCTCTCCTCTCTTTTCCTCTCTTCTTCCCCTCCTCTGTTCTATATTCTAGTCTCTCTGCTCCAGCATATTCTATTCTGTCTTTTCTCTCTCTCTCTCCTCTCTTCTCTTCTCCTCTCCTCTATTCTATGTTCTAGTCTCTCTTCTCTAGCATATTCTATTCTCTCCTTTCTTCTCCTGTCTTCTCCTCTCCTCTCTTCTATATTCTAGTCTCTCTTCTCTAGCATATTCTATTCTCTCCTCTCCTCTCTTTTCCTCTCTTCTTCCCCTCCTCTGTTCTATATTCTAGTCTCTCTGCTCCAGCATATTCTATTCTGTCTTTTCTCCTCTCTCTCATCTCTTCTCTTCTCTTCTCCTCTCCTCTATTCTATGTTCTAGTCTCTCTTCTCTAGCATATTCTATTCTCTCCTCTCCTCTCCTCTCTTCTCCTCTCCTCTCTTCTATATTCTAGTCTCTCTTCTCTAGCATATTCTATTCTCTCCTCTCCTCTCCTCTCCTCTCCTCTCTTCTCCTCTCCTCTATTCTGTATTCTAGTCTCTCTTCTCTAGCATATTCTATTCTCTCCTCTCTTCTCCTCTCCTCTCCTCTCTCTCCTCTCTTCTATATTCTAGTCTCTCTTCTCTAGCATATTCTATTCTCTCCTCTCCTCTCCTCTCCTCTCCTCTCCTCTCCTCTCCTCTCCTCTCCTCTCTTCTCCTCTCCTCTCTTCTATGTTCTAGTCTCTCTTCTGCTCTGCTGTGCTCTGCTCTCCTCTTCTCCTCTCCTCGGTTCTATATTCTAGTCTCTCTGCTCCAGCATATTCTATTCTGTCTTTTATCCTCTCTCTGCTGTCCTCTCTCCCGTCTTCTCCTCTCATATATCCTAGTGTCTCTTCTCTTCTCCTCTCTCTGCTCTCCTCGTTCCAAGGCCAGAAAACACCGAGGTCTTAAGGGTGGACAGCTTTGAAAAGTACAGAAAGTAGCTTGAAATAAATCCTCCATCCCAGTGGAAGACAAGTTGGGGTTCACCTACACCCCTCGAAAGCAGGGCGGATCTGTTCTCCGCGGCTCCCAGAGCAAAGGAGGGAGTGGGATCAGAAGGGGTTAAGGATGACCCTGTGGCGTTTCCGTTCTCAAGAAACGACGGGACAGCCGTGGGTCTGGAACGCTGTAGAGAGAGTCCTGCGTGAGCACGGGGGGGGTGGCGGGAGGGGGGAGTTGGGCTAGATGACCTCTGAGGTCCCTACCCAACGCTGTTCTTCTGTTACTCTTACCTGTGGACCAGGATGCGGTGTCAGAAATAGTTGCTTG
The DNA here is from genome assembly GCF_049901715.1 of Pseudonaja textilis. Taxonomy (NCBI): domain Eukaryota; kingdom Metazoa; phylum Chordata; class Lepidosauria; order Squamata; family Elapidae; genus Pseudonaja; species Pseudonaja textilis. The sequence continues at coordinate 317,690,103 of NC_141990.1, read as the reverse complement.
GCTGCAATGACAACACAGAGTTGGCTGGAATGTGCGGTACCACAAAGCATATCTTAGTCAGTCCCCCGGGCGACGGATGATTCGATCAGGCGTCGGAGGAATGGCAGCTCAAGCGGTTGAAGAAGCTGCGCCGCCGAAACGCCTCCTGAAACCACATCCGGAGTGTCTGTGTGTGTGTGTGTGTGTGTGCGTGTGTCTTACCCTATGCACATTTCACGGATTAACAGAGTTGGAAAGGAGCTTGGAGGCCATCTAGTCCAACCCCCCGCCCAAGCAGGAGAACCTAAACCATTCAAGAGATTAAGAGAGTCGGAAGGGACCTTTGTGGCCATTTAGTCCACCGCCCCACCCAAGCAGGAAAACCTACACCATTTAACAGATTAGTAGAGTCGGGAGGAATCTTGAAGGTCATCTAGTCCAACCCCCCCACCCAAGCAGGAGAACCTACACCATTTAACAGATTAGCAGAGTTGGAAGGGGCCTTGATGGTCATCTAGTCCAACCCCCGCCCAAGCAGGAGAACCTACACCATTTAACAGATTAGCAGAGTCAGAAGGGATCTTTGAGGTCATCTAGTCCACCCCCAAAGCAGGAGAACCTACACCATTTAACACATTAGCAGAGTTGGAAGGGACCTTGGAGGTCATCTAGTCCAACCCCCTGCCCAAGCAGGAGAACCTACACCATTTAACAGATTGAGAGAGTCAGAAGGGACCTTGGAGGTCATCTAGCCCAACCCCCTGCCCAAGCAGGAGAACCTACATCATTTAACAGATTAGCAGAGTTGGAAGGGAGCTTGGAGGTCATCTAGCCCAGCCTGCCCCCCAAGCAGGAGAACCTACACAATTGATTAATAGAGTCGGAAGGGACCTTGGAGGTCATCTAGTCCAACCCACTGCCCAAGCAGGAGAACCTACACCATTTAACAGATTGAGAGAGTCAGAAGGGATCTTGGAGGTCATCTAGTCCAACCCCCGCACCCAAGCAGGAGAACCTACACCATTCAACAGATTAAGAGAGTCAGAAGGGATCTTGGAGGTCATCTAGTCGAACCCCCACCCAAGCAGGAGAACCTACACCATTCAACAGATTAAGAGAGTCGGAAGGGACCTTTGAGGCCATTTAGTCCACCCCCCGCACCCAAGCAGGAGAACCCACACCATTTAACAGATTAGCAAAGTTGGAAGGGACCTTGGAGGTCATCTAGCCCAGCCCCCCACCCACCAGGAGTACCTACACCATTCAACAGATTAAGAGAGTCAGAAGGGACCTTGGAGGTCATCTAGTCCAACCCCTGCCCAAGCAGGAGAACCTACATCATTTAACAGATTAACAGAATAGGAAGGGGCCTTGGTGGTCATCTAGTCCAACCCCCTGCCCAAGCAGGAGAACCTACATCATTTAACAGATTAACAGAATAGGAAGGGGCCTTGGTGGTCATCTAGTCCAACCCCCGCCCAAGCAGGAGAACCTACATCATTTAACAGATTAACAGAATAGGAAGGGGCCTTGGTAGTCATCTAGTCCAACCCCCAAGCAGGAGAACCTACACCATTTAACAGATTAAGAGAGTCAGAAGGGATCTTGGAGGTCATCTAGTCCAACCCCCAAGCAGGAAAACCTAGACCATTCAACAGATTAAGAGAGTCGCAAGGGACCTTGGAGGTCATCTAGTCCAACCCCCAAGCAGGAGAACCTACACCATTCAACAGATTAAGAGAGTCGCAAGGGACCTTGGAGGTCATCTAGTCCAACCCCCAAGCAGGAAAACCTACACCATTCAACAGATTAAGAGAGTCGCAAGGACCTTGGAGGTCATCTAGTCCAACCCCCAAGCAGGAAAACCTACACCATTCAACAGATTAAGAGAGTCGGAAGGGACCTTGGTGAGACGGACAGGAATCGGCCCTTTCTGGCATCCCAATGAGGCATTTTGGGTAGGAGCGGCCTCCCCGGGTGAGACGATTCCCCTGTGGAACTCATGGCCACCAGACCTGAGCATGCTGCAAAAGGCAGATTACAATCAACAGTTTGGAGAATTAGTCAGACACGGCGCTCCATCCGCTCCATCTAATAATAAAGTTAATTTGGCCACGCATCCGGCAGGGCAGGCTGTGCGTGGGCTCACCCCTTGGGCCGCGTGGGCCGGGCCCCATAAAAGGGAGCGCCAAGAGGCAGAAAAGCTGGACGGGCAACTTTGCCTCATTTCTTCCCTCTTCTTCTTTTTTTTTTCCCCCCGCTTTCCCTCCTAGAACGGCAGAGTCGACAGCGCCAGGATGCGGCACGTTTTCTCTTATCTCAGCTCCGAGGTGGACTGGTGCGAAGCCAACTTCGAGCGCTCGGAATATATTGCGGAATATTACAACTCGGTAATGCAACTTCTCCGGAGAACGTGCAAGAATCTCTTGTGGGATAAGGGGGCAGGTGCTTCAATTCCCTCCGGCCCATCCACTGGGGGTACGAGGGGGCTGCGTGGGTGGGCTCTATCCCCACTGGAGGTTTGCAGGAATAGAGTGGGCAGCCATTGGATTGGGACGGGGTGAAGATCTCTTGCTTTGAGGAGGGGGCTCGACTAGATGACCTAGAAAGAGGGCAGAGAAGAGCAACCAGGATGAGGAGGGGACTGGAGGCTGAAACATATGAACAACGGTTGCAGGAACTGGCTAGTCTAGGGAAGAGAAGGACCAGGGGACACAGGAGAGCATCTTCCAATAGTTGAGGGGCTGCCCCAGAGAGGAGGAGGAAGGGGGTCAAGCTATTTTCCAAAGCACCCGAAGGCCAGACAAGGAATTATAATGGATGGAAACTGATCCAGGAGAGATTCAACCTGGAAATAAGGAGAAACTTTCTGACAGGGAGAACAATCAACGCATGGAACAGAAGTTGGCTTCAGAAGTTGTGGGAGCTTCATCCCTGGAGGGTTTCAAGAAGAGACTGGAGTGCCATTGGTCAGAAATTGGTGTAGGGTCTCCTGCTTGGGTGGGGGGTTGGACTAGATGACCTACAAGGTCCCTCCCAACTTTGTTAATCTGATAATAGATAGGTTGGTAGGTAAGTAGGTAGAAAGAAAGAGAAAGAAAGAAAAAAGAGAGAGAGAGAGGAAAGAAGGAAGGAAGAAGGAAAGAAGGAAGGAAGGAAGGAAGGAAGGAAGGAAGGAAAGAAGGAAGGAAGGAAGGAAGGAAGGAAAGAAAGAAAGAAAGAAAGTAAGTAAGTAAGTTGTGGGAGCTTCATCCCTGGAGGCTTTCAAGAAGAGACCGGACTGCCCTCTGTCAGAAATGGTGCAGGGTCTCCTGCTTGGGCAGAGGGGGGTTGGACTAGATGACCTACAAGGTCCCTCCCAACTCTGTTAATCTGATAATAGATAGGTTGGTAGGTCGGTGGGTAGAAAGAAAGAAAGAAAGAAAAAAGAGAGAGAGAGAGAAGGAAGGAAGGAAGGAAGGAAGGAAGGAAGGAAGGAAGGAAGGAAGGGAAGGAAGGAAGGAAGGAAGAAAGAAAGAAAGAAAGAAAGAAAGAAAGAAAGAAAGAAAGAAAGAAAGAAAGAAAGAAAGAAGTTGTGGGAGCTTCATCCCTGGAGGCTTTCAAGAAGAGACTGGACTGCCCTCTGTCAGAAATGGTGCAGGGTCTCCTGCTTGGGCAGAGGGGGGTTGGACTAGATGACCTACAAGGTCCCTCCCAACTCTGTTCATCTGTGAAATGGTCCCCCCTACCCCCTTCTAGAGCAAAAGGGTTCCCCCGTCGGCTCAGACCATCGGTTCTCTGGGGTTGCTCAGCTACTGAAAATGGCTGCCCCTCACCTGCCAGTGGGGTTTTCTCAGCCAATTCAGAATCCAGCCCAGTCCTGAGGTCTAGAACCTTGAATTTTTCACCGCCTTATAGGCCTGTTCGCTTTGCAGCGAGGGACGCCTCGAACGCCCTGGGTTTTCTCCTTCCGGGTGCCAACCGTACGTTTCGCACAGTCTCGGCAACAGGCCGCGGTTGAGAAAGGGCACCGGAGCGCTGGGAAACGGCACGAAAAATAGCCCAACCCAGAGCATTTTTAGACTGTTTGGGGGCCTTTTTCGGGCTATTTTTCAGGTTGTTTTCCAGCCATTTTTTGGCTTGTTTTCCAGGCTGTTTTCTGGCTAGTTTGGGGGCTGTTTTCAGGCCCCAAATGCCCCCCAAATGACCTGAAAATGGCCTGAAACTGCCTGAAAACGGCATGAAAAAACGGCCCCAAACAAGGCATTTTTTTCCAGACCATTTTTAGGCCATTTTTCAGGCTGTTTTCAGATGATTTTTCAGGCCATTTTTCAGGCCATTTGGGGGGTTGTTTTACAGCCTTTTTGGACCGTTTCCCAGCTCTTTTCCAGGCTGTTTCCTGGCTGGTTTTCTGGTTGTTTTCTGGGCCATTTTGGGGCCTTTGGGGGGCCGTTTTCAGGACAAAAACGGCCCCCCAAATCATCTGAAAATGACCCCCAAATGACTCCCCTAAACACCCCCAAAACAGGCAGGCATGCACTGGCCAGCTCGCCTTCAGGTTTCTGGTGCTCTGCCATGCTCTCCTGCGTGCGCATGCACATGCATTCCAGTTTGGGCACTTGGCTGCCGAAAAGGTTTGCCGTCCCTGCACTTAAACAGTGGAAGCCTGAGCAATTAAAGCAGTGGACCCGGAAGAAGAATACAGTTAATCACTGATTTGTGGTCATTTGCTAGAAAGTTCTGCAGTTTCATTTCCTTGCAACCTAGTCAGCCTCTTCTCCAAAACTCCTGGAGGCAGAACAAGAAGCAATGGACGGAAACGGGAAGAAGGCGGAGCCTCCTCGCCGACAGACGGTAGATCGCAACTCTCTGCGGCTATCGTCCGTGCTCTTTCGTCCGAGAGCCCCAACCATTCTGATTAGGGGCTGAAACTGCCTTGGAGGGGCGGCAGAGTAAGGGGAAGCCGCAAGCCAGATTGTGGGGAGCCGCATCTCCCCCCCCCGGGCTTGGTTTTTTTTCCTCCCGAAGATGACCACAGCGATGGTCTAAAATGGCCACCCCGAAGAGGACGACTCAGCTGGACTAAGTTATGTGCAGGAGGGAAGAAAGAGGTGGATAACATCTGAACCGGGACAACTGGGCAATATAACCAAACAAAAGTACCCCGGGATTAAGGTAACATAGAATTTTTAAGAAAAGAAAAGTGAGCGGCGAAATTACAAAGGGACAGAAAAGAAAAAAAGAAAAATATTTTCGACAGCTAAATGGGGCTTCGAACCGGGAAAGGAAGAAGCTGGAATTAAAGACTTAATGAAATTGGACTAAAATAATTTGGGAATAAACAAGTATAAAACCAAAGCTGGATTTAAGATTGTCAAAGAATAATAATAACAAAGTTTACAAATTGGAGACTGGATTGTGTTGGAATATTGAGGTTCGAAAAACTTTACATAAAAATATAGGGGAAAAAAGTGAAGACTTTGTATAATGGAGAGTGTCACCTTTTGATAAAAATTTAGTTTAAATAAAAGGGAAAGCATCTTGTTTTTGAATGAACTGGTGTGGATATAACATTACAGAAATATTGAGACAAAGTAAGAATTTTAGAAAGTGAAAGCAGAACCAGAATAAAGGAAAAAGCAAGGAAGGAAAGATTGTTTGTGGGACTGATTGATGTTTTTGGTATAAACCCTGGGCTGGAATAGCTGAGAACTTTAAAAAACTGAAAGAAGAAAGAAGGAAAGTAAAAGTGGTTTCTTTTTGTGGACTTTTAATGATCGTAAAATATAAGAATGATGATATCTCTTCGGGAATTAAAAATGGAACTTAAAAATATGAGAGAATTGCCACAGGAAAGAGGCGAATCACTTTGCTCTGTGCTAGAAAAAATGGAAATGGCGATTGAAGAACAAGAAGAAAGATTCTCAGAGGAGGAGGAATCGACTCAAGGAGAAGACATTTTAAATAGACAATTAACACAAAGAACGCTACAAAAGAAGTGGGGAAAGAAGGAAGGTTAAAAAGTTGAGTTTTAAGAAAGCAATTAAAAGAGGGGAATACCTGTGAAGTCAGAAAAGGCAGGAAGATTCAGCAGAAAAGAGGAAAGGAAGATATTAAGAAAGAGAGGGATATAAACTGGAATGAGAAAAGATATGGGGAAAAGAGGGGGAGGAGAAGCAGTAAGAAACAGGCATGTGAAAGAAAGAAACACAGAACTAGTAAAATGTTAAAAGGAAATTGCTTTTTCAGAGATAATGGTTGATGAATTAAAAAAGGGATTCTGCAGGGTGACAAGGGGTAATAAGAATATCTCTGCAATTAAAAATATTTAGAAAATAGGGTAATATAGATACTGATAACTCTTATTAAAGGGGGGGAAAATATGCTGTGGAATCCAATTGAAAAGATGTAATGATTAATGGTTTATTGGGAATTAAGATGAGGGAATAAAGGTATATTCTAATCATTAAGGTGCCACACTCAAAATAGTAAAAGAAGGGAAACTTATACGTGTTCTTTTTTCTTTTTTTGTGGGTGTGTTAAGATCTGTATTAATTTAGAATTCATAAAAAAAAATGTGTCATGGAAAGGGAATAGGACAGACTAAAGAACCAGCTAAATTAATAAGTTTAATATAGATTATTAAAAGCAAGGAGAGACATCGGTAACTTCATTATTACCACTATTAGGCAAATATATATTGTTTATTTTTAAAATAAATATTAAGGATTATATTTGAAATAATTGAAATGAAATAAAAAGATGTTTAGATTGAGATTAATGAAAGAACTTAGAATTAAACTTTATTATTATTTATTAGGCAAACACATATTGTTTATCTTTATGTTTAAAAACAAATACTAAAGGATTATATTTGAAATAATTGAAATGAAACAAAATCGATTGAGATGAATGAAAGAGGCTAGAATTAATGTGTTTGTTTCTCTCCTTACTGGAAATCTGGAATGGAAAAGGTAATAATAGAATTAAGTATGCATATATCAACGTATAATTGCTGTCATATTTGTATGTAAAGATGATGACCCGGAAATACGTTGTCCACTAAAAAGAGATTTTTGTTTTTAATGTGAAAAACTGAATAAAGTTCTGTTAAAAAAAAAGAAGCGATGGACGGAAACGAACCAAGGAGGAATTTCCTGATAGTGAGAACAATTAACCAGTGGAACTGCTGGACTCCAGAAGTTGTGGCTGCTCCAAAACTGGAGGTTTTTAAGAAGAAATTGGACAACCGTTTGTCTGGAATAGTCTAGTAGAACCCCCTTCCCAGAACATCCAATCCTTTCTGGAAAACTTCCCTGTGATGGAGCAGATAACAGATAATCAGAGTTGGAAGGGACCTTGGAGGTCATCTAGTCCAACCCCCCCCTCCCTGCCCAAGCAGGAGACCCTACACCATTTCTGACAGGTGGCAGTCCAGTCTCTTCTTGAAAGCCTCCAGGCTTTCAGAAGCTCCCGCAACTTCTGAAAACAACTTCTGTTCCATTCTGCACTGTCAGAAAATTTATCCTTATTTCCAGGTTGAATCTCTCCTTGATCAGTTTCCATCCATTATTATTCCTTGCCTGGCCTTCAGATGCCTTGGAAAATAGCTGGGGCAGCCCCTCAACTATTGGAAGGCTGCTCTCCTGTCTCCCCTGGTCCTTCTCTTCCCTAGACTAGCCAGGCCCAGTTCCTGCAACTGTTCATTGTATATTTTAGCCTCCAGTGTCCCCTCATCCTCCTGGTTGCTCTTCTCTGCACTTTTTCTAGAGTCCCAACATCTTTTTTTATAGTGTGGTGACCAAAACTGGGTGCAGAATATTCCAGGCGTGGCCTTACTAAGGCTTTATAGAGGGGTATTAGTCCCTCCCTTGATCTCGATTGTATCCCTCTGTTAATGCACCATGTGACTTCAGGAGACAGGTGAGAGAGGCATAAGGTGAATGTTTCTTCCAGTCAGAAAATTGCTGTCCACTTTGAGGGTGGCCATTCCTTTCTGTGTGGGTCACCTTTCAAATACAGACGTGCCACTTTGCCACAATCACAACACATTCCTCCAGGCTTAGTCTATTCATAGTTCGAGTTCATCGTTCAAAGGAGTCGTCTCGTGCCATGGAAACAGCCTGTTTCCGTTCCTCTGTTCGGTCTAGGCCAATTTATTTTATTTTTTTATTTATTTTATTTTGTCAAGCGAGTATAAGATAATATGTATAAGTATAAACATAGTTAGGAATACATGAAATGGGTACATATAAGAAAAATAAAAGAAAGGATAGGACAGGGACGGTAGGCACGTTGGTGCGCTTATGCACGCCCCCAGCAGACCTCTTAGGAAAGGGGTGAGGTCAATAGTAGACAGTCTAAGGTTAAAAGTTTTTGGGGTTTGGGGAAGAAGCAACAGAGTCAGGTAGAGTATTCCAGACATTGACCACTCTGTTGCTTAAGTTGTATTTCCTGCAATCAAGTTTGGTGTGATTAATCTTGAGCTTGTATCTATTATTTGCTCGTGTGTTGTTGGTTGAAGTTGAAGTATTCATTGACAGGTAGGACATTGCAACGTATAATTTTATATACTATACTTAGATCAGACCGAAGGCGGCGTAGTTGTAGGTTTTCTAGGTCTAGAATTTCAAGTCTGGTGGCATAAGGTCTTCCGCAACGAGTAGAGGAGTGGAGAACTCTTCTTGTGAAATATTTCTGGACTTTCTCAACTGTGCTAATATCAGATACGTAATGTGGGTTCCAGACTGATGAGCTGTATTCAAGTATTGGTCTAGCAAATGTTTTATATACTCTAGTTAGTAGTGTGATATTACCAAAGTTACGATTAGGTTAAAAACTCTTAATGCCTTTTTGGCTATGTAGTTACAATGGACTCTAGCACTTAGGTCATTAGAGATGAGGACTTCAAGATCCTGGACAGAGTTTGGATCATCAACAAGGTCTTGACTATTTTATTTTATTTTCTGATTTTTTTTTTGCCAATATGTAAGGCGGAACATTTATTTGTTGAGATTTGAAGTTGCCATTTGTTTGACTATTCTGATACATAGTCAAGATCTTTTTGAAGGGTAGCAGTATTGTCTGTGTTATTGAACAGCTTTACATCGTCAGCGAAAAGAACGCAGTTGCTCTTGATATGATCACAGAGGTCATTTATGTAGAGGATGAAGAGAGTTGGTCCTAGAATGCTGCCTTGGGTGGACACCACTGTTGACAGGTACAGAATTTGATAGGATGCTCCCAATTTTGACCATTTGTTGTCTGTTTGACAGGAATGCTTCTATCCAGCTGTGCAGTTGTCCAGAGATACCATAAGATTTTAGTTTTAGGAGCAGTTTGTCGTGTACCACTGAATCAAAGGCTTTACAGAAGTCTATGTAGATTGTGTCTATTGCTTTGCCCTGATTGAGTTGTGTCGTCCGTATGTTTTTGCAGTTGCAGATTACAGGAGTTGTGGGTCACTGGAGGTTTTTAAGAAGAGACAAATGGACAGCCATTTGTCTGAAATGTGGTACAGGATCTTCCGCTCGAGCAATGGGGTTGACTAGAGGACCTCCAAGTTCCCTTCCAGCTCTATTCTGATTGAGAATTATTATCAGCAGGCACGACGTCCCTCCATTCCAACCGGATGTTTGAAAAAAATATATATATATCTGAGGACAGGAGGGAGGCATGCAAATCTTAGAGATCTCCAAGTTGCAACACACACACACACACACACACACACACGCCAACAGAGGTCCCACTTAAAAGGGTTTGCAGGAATCCCGACAATGGATCGCTGGTGGGAGAATTTAGGGTCGGTGGGGCATCGTTTCTTAGCCCAAGTCCTCGTCCACAAGCGAATATCCATGCCCCGGAAAGGACGCAAGCCAACAGATGTCTGGGCGTTGAAATCCACCTGTGCTGGCTGGGGAATTCTGGGAGTTGAAGTTCACTCGTCTCACCGTCCCTTAGATGAAACGGTATCGGTTCTTCCTGCTAGAGCAGAGGGTTGGACTAGATGACCCGCCAGATCCCTTCCAGCCAGGAGTGGGCTTCAAAAAAATTTAGCAACTGGTTCTCGGCCTCGTTGCTGGGTGGGTTGGCCTAGTTGGCCTCCCGTACCATGGCGGGGGGGGAGGACATTTTCACCCTCCCCAGGCTCCGGAGGGTTTTCTCGGAGACTCTGGGAAGGTGAAAATGGCCTCCAGAGGCCACCGGGAAGCCGCCTGTTTTTGGCCCTCACCCCTTCGAGCCCCTTCACTTACCTGGAATCCAAAATGGGCTCCGTGGGGACTCCGGGAAGAGGTGGGGAGGGGCAGGGCAGGAGGGGCCAGCCAGGGGTGGGATTGGCCGGTTCACCGAACGGACCGTAAAAATGAACAACCGGTTCGCCCAAACCGGGGTGAACCGGTCTCAGTCCACACCCCTCCCCGCTGCTCCCAGCTCTCTTCTATCCGGGCCTTCAGGTGTCTTCAGGTGGAGAAACCGCCGTCTCGGACCAGGGATCTCTGAACTTGGCAACGGTAAGATTCACGGATTTCGGCTCCCAGAATTCCCCAGCCAGCCCCCCAAGGACTGACGAATTCTGGGAATTAAAGTCCCAAAGTTTTAAAAGTAGCCAAGCTTGGAAAAATCACGCACACACAAAACTAGGAAAAAAATGATAGAGAATTCAGAAGTGATCCTAACTCTCTCTACAACCCCACATCCCTCGTTCTGCCCCGGTGGGCTTAGTAGCTCCCCGGGTGTCAAAGAGTGGGGGCCACTGGCCTTGCCTCTCGGACAGGTTTGCCCCATCTGGGTTTCTCATATTGCTAATCCTTTTTGTCTCTTTCTCTCCTTCCTTCCTTCCTTCCTTCCTTCCTTCCTTCCTTCCTTCCTTCCTTCCTTCCTTCCTTCCTTCCTTTCTTTCTTCCTTCCTTCCTTCCTTCCTTCCTTCCTCGCTCCCTTTCTCTTCCTCCCTCCCTTCTTCCCCCTTCCTTCCTTCCTTCCTTCCTCCCTTTCTCTCCCTCCCTCCCTCCCTCCCTTCCTTCCTTCCTTCCTTTCTCTTCCTCCCTCCCTGCTTCCTCCTTCCTCCCTCCCTCCCTCCCTCCCTCCCTCCCTCACCTTCCTTCCTTCCTTCCTCCCTCCCTTCTTTCCTTCCTTCCTCCCTCCCTGCTTCCTTCCTTCCTTCCTTCCTTCCTTCCTTCCTTCTTTCCTTCCTCCGTCCCTCCCTCCGTCCCTCCCTCCCTCACCTTCCTTCCTTCCTTCCCTCCTCCCTCCCTTCCTTCCTTCCTCCCTTCCTTCCTTCCTTTCTTTCCTTCCTTCCTTCCTCCCTTTCTCTCCCTCCCTGCTTCCTCCTTCCTCCTTCCTCCTTCCTTCCTTCCTTCCTTCTCCTTCCTTCCTTCCTTCTTTCCTTCCTCCGTCCCTCCCTCCCCTTCCTTCCTCCCTCCCTCCCTCCCCTCCTTCCTTCCTTCCTTCCTTCCTTCCTTCCTTCCTTCCTTCCTTCCTTCCTTCCTTCCTTCCTTCCTCCTTTCTCTTCCTCCTTCCCTACTTCCCCTTCCTTCCTCCCTCCCTCCCTCCCTCCCCACTCTTTCTCCTCCCTCTTTCCCTCCTCCAGATCAGCAACGTGGCCTTTTTCATCCTGGCCCCCATGATGCTGTGGCTCAACACCGATTACATTGGCTATCGTCCTGTGCCGATCCGGGGCTTCGTCATCTTGCAGCTTATTATTGGTAGGTGGCCACAAAGGCCAGGCAGGAGCAGAAGGCCAGGCCTGCCCTCCCCCCCGCCAGCCCTGCGCGGTAGGCCAGCCGAGCATCCTCCTCAGGAGAACTAGCCCCGTCTTCGTTTTAGCGCTGTATTCACACAGGCAGTCTTCAGAAAGTCCAACATGTCGGTTGCCAGGCAAGGCAGTTTTACCCCATTTTACGGCCCTGCCTTGCCACTGTCGTTAAGTGAATCAGTGCAGTTGTTCAGTGGGTCGCACGGTTACTAAGTAAATCGAGCTTCCCACGTGGACTTTGCTTGCCAGAAGGTCACAAAAGGGGGAATCGCGTTGACCCCGGGGACTCTGCGACCGTCATAAATACAAGTCGGTTGCCAAGCATCGTAAAATGAAGCGAAGCTCCACCGTCTCCCTTAGCAACGTTAAATTTGGAGCTCAATTGTGGCCGTAGGTTGAGGGTGACCCGTGGGAAGGACCCTTTGGGAGAAAGCATGGTCCTCACCTTATGACCGTAACAGAACCCGCCGGTTACAGCCGTCCATTACGACAGTCGTAAAGCAGGCCATCGGGACATTGATCTGAGTTGATGAGAATGGCCGCTGTCCAGGGGGTTCTGATGGGCCTCAATTGAACCCAGAGGCTTTGCCGGTGAGGAGACGGCCTGTTCGAACGGGAGGGGGGGGGGCTGGACTGGAAGACCTCCAGGGTCCCTTCCGACTTGCTTATTCCGTTAAGTCGCCCCTCTTCCTCCGCAGGCGTCTTCTCCTTCTACTACCACATGACCCTGAGTTACGCCGGGCAGCTCCTGGACGAGCTATCCATCCTTTGGACGCTCTGCATCTCTTACGGCTTCTGGTTCCCGGTCCGCTACTTCCCGTCCTTCATCAAAAACAGGTAAGGAGGCCAAACAACGCCCCCCCCATCCCCGGGCAGCTGTTCCGGGGGGGTGGGATTCAGAATTTACTACCGGTTCTCTGGGCGTGGCTTGGTGGGCGTGGCAGGGGGAAGGATCCTATAAAATCTCCTTTCCCTCCCTCACCCCACTCACCTGCTTTCCAGCTCCGTTCTCCCGTGCGGGGCAACCGAAAGAAGAGCCAGCCAATCAGCTGGGACTCCGGAGGCAGAGAATAGAAGGGAGAGGGGCCACTCAGAGGTTCTCCAAACTACTCAAAATTTCCGCTACTGGTTCTCCAGAACTGGTGGACTCCCACCTCTGAGCTGTTCCCTTGCGGCTGGAGGGCAGAGGGTCGGTTGGTGGGGATTGGGGGGGGGGTTCTCTGGACCCCAAAGGTGCCGGCTGGCAATGGCAGAGGGAGGCCGAAATCTGGGGGAGGGGGCGGGGGGGGGGCTGAGCAGGCAGCAGGTGCCAAGGTTCTGGGGACCGAAAGTGCAGCAACCTAGAACGAAGGAGGAATTTCTTGCCAGGGAGAAGAATTAGCCAGCGGAACGACTTGCCACCAGAAGTTGTGGTTACTCGAACCCTGGGAGTTTTTAAAGAAGAGACTAGACCACCATTTGTCTGGGCTGGCGTGGGGCCCTTGGTCTAGCCTGTGTTTTATGGGCATTGCCAGTGGTTTGGGACAGTGCCCTGCAGAGGGGTGGCAGCAATCTTACTTGAGGGGAGGGGAGGGGAGGAGGAGGAAGGAAGAAGAAGGAGAGGAGGAAAAGGAAAGAGGAGGAGGAGAGGAGGAAGGAAGAAGAAGGAGAGGAGGAAGGAAGAAGGAGGAGAGGAGGAAAAGGAAAGAGGAGGAGGAGAGGAGGAAGGGGGGAGAAAGATGGGGAGGAGGAGGAGGGAAGAAGAAGGCAATGAGGAAGAGGAGGAGAGGGAGAAGGGGAAAGAGGAGAGGAGGAGGAAAAGGAGGAAGGAAGAAGAAGGAGAGGAGGAAAAGGAAAGAGGAGGAGGAGAGGAGGAAGGAAGAAGGAGGAGAGGAGGAAAAGGAAAGAGGAGGAGGAGAGGAGGAAGGGGGAGAAAGATGGGGAGGAGGAGGAGGAAGAAGAAGGCAATGAGGAAGAGGAGGAGAGGGAGAAGGGGAAAGAGGAGAGGAGGAGGAAAAGGAGGAAGGAAGAAGAAGGAGAGGAGGAAAAGGAAAGAGGAGGAGGAGAGGAGGAAGGAAGAAGGAGGAGAGGAGGAAAAGGAAAGAGGAGGAGGAGAGGAGGAAGGAAGAAGGAGGAGAGGAGGAAAAGGAAAGAGGAGGAGGAGAGGAGGAAGGAAGAAGGAGGAGAGGAGGAAAAGGAAAGAGGAGGAGGAGAGGAGGAAGGAAGAAGGAGGAGAGGAGGAAAGGAAAGAGGAGGAGGAGAGGAGGAAGGAAGGAGGAGGAGAGGAGGAAAAGGAAAGAGGAGGAGGAGAGAGGAGGAAGGAAGGAGGAGGAGAGGAGGAAAAGGAAAGAGGAGGAGGACAGGAGGAAGGAAGAAGAAGGAGAGGAGGAAAAGGAAAGAGGAGGAGAGGAGGAAGGGGGAGAGAGATGGGGAGGAGGAGGAGGAAGAAGAAGGCAATGAGGAAGAGGAGAAGAGGGAGAAGGGGAAAGAGGAGAGGAGGAGGAAAAGGAGGAAGGAAGAAGGAGAGGAGGAAAAGGAAAGAGGAGGAGAGGAGGAAGGAAGAAGAAGGAGAGGAGGAAAAGGAAAGAGGAGGAGGAGGAGAGATTTAGATTTCAGCAAAGCATTCGATAAAGTAGACCACAACCTACTTCTTAGTAGGCGAGAAAAAGGTGGAATAGATAAGCACCACCACTAGATGGACTGGCTGGCAAACGGTACTCAACGAGTAGTCCTTAGTGGGTCTAAGTCTACCTGGAGGGAAGGAAGCAGTGGGGTGCCACAAGGTTCCCTCTCAGGCCCAGGACTCCTCAATATCTTCATTAACGTCTTAGAGGAGGGAATAGAAGGGGAACTTACCCAATTTTGCAGATGATACTAAGCTGGCAGGAAGAGCCGACACCCCAGAAGATCGGCTTAAGGTCCAGAGGGATCTGGACAGACTAGAACACTGGGCCGTAACTAACAGAATGAAATTCGACGTAGAGAAAAGGGAAGTCCTACACTTAGGCAAGAAAAACCCAAAGGACACATACAGACTGGGTGAAACCGGGCTCAATAGCAGGAACTGGGAGGGGGGATCTTGGAGTCTTAGTGGACAACCAGCTAAATAGGAGCCAGCCATGTGCAGCAGCAGCCAAAAAATCCAATGCAATCCTAAATTGCATCAACAGAGGGATACAATCGAGATCAAGGGAGGCACTAATACCACTCTATAAAGCCTTAGTAAGGCCACACCTAGAGTCCTGCATCCAGTTTTGGTCACCACACTATAAAAAAGATGTTGAGACTCTAGAAAAAGGGCAGAGAAGAGCAACCAGGATGATGAGGGGGCTGGAGGCTGAAACATACGATGAACGGTTGCAGGACCTGGGCCTGGCTGGTCTAGGAAAGAGAAGAGGAGACAGGATAGCGGTCTTCTAATATTTGAGGAGGGGCTGCCAAGGAGAGGAGGAGGAAGGGGGTCAAGCTATTTTCTAAAGCTCCTATAGGCCAGGCAAGGAATAATAATGGATGGAAACTGACCAAGGAGAGATTCAACCTGGAAATAAGGAGAAACTTTCTGACAGGGAAAACAATCCACCCATGGAACAGAAGTTGCCCTTGGAAGTTGTGGGAGCTTCATCCCTGGAGACTTTCAAGAAGAGACTGGACTGCCATCGGTCAGAAATGGTGTAGGGTCTCCCGCTTGGGCAGAGGGGGGTTGGACTAGATGACCTCCAAGGTCCCTTCCAACTCTGATTATCTGTATCTGAGAGGGAGAGGAGGAGAGGGAGAAGGGGAAGGAAGAAGAAGGAAAGGAAGAAAAGGAAAGTGGAGGAGGGAGAGAGAGAGATGGGAAGGAGTGGAGGAGAGGAGGAAGAGGAGGAGAGGGAGAAAGGGAAGAAGCAGAGGAGGAGGAGGAAAAGGAGGAAGGAGGAGGGAGGAGAGAGATAGAGAGGTGGAGAAAGAGTAGGAAGGAGGAGAGGAAGAAGAGGAGGAGAGAGAAAAGAAGGGGAAGGAGGCGGAGGAGGGCCTCCTCCAGGGTCAACCACATCAATATGGCCGCCCCTCTCTTAGGGAGCAGTTCCTCACCTTCGTGGCCACAGTGACGGTGACCAGCACCCTGATGTCCTTCGTCAAGCCGGCCCTCAATGCCTACATCCTCAACTGCGTGGCTTTCCACCTGCTCTACCTGGCGTTCGTGGAAGTGCGCAGGTAAGCCGCTTCTTTCGCGGGGCTGCCTGCTGGGCCCCGGACCCTGCGAAGGGAAGAGGGCTGCCTTTCCCCAGTCGCTTTTCTCAGAGTCCTTGCAACTTAGGAGGAAAAGAGGAGGAGAGGGAGAAGGGGAAGGAGGAGAGGAGGAGGAAAAGGAGGGAAGAGGTAGAAGGAGAGGAGGAAAAGAGGAGGAGAGGGTGGAGGGGAGGAGGAGAGGAGGAGGAAGAGGAGGGAAGAAGTAGAAGGAGAGGAGGAAACGAGGAGGAGAGGGAGGAGGAGAGGAGGAGGAAAGGAGGAAGGAAATAGAAGGAGAGGAGGAGGAGAGAGGGAGGAGGGGGACAGAGATGGGGAGGAAAGGAGGAGGAAGGGGAGGAAGAGGGAAATGAGGAAGAGGGAGGAGAGGGAGAAGGGGAGGAGGAGAGGAAAGGAGGAACTTCCTCCTCCTCTCCTCTCCATCTCTCTCCCCCTCCTCCCTCTCTTCTCCTCCCCCTCTTTCCTCTTCCTCCTCTCCTTCTTCCTTCCTCCTTTTCCTCCTCCTCTCCTCCTTCCCTTCTCCCTCTCCTCTTCCTCCTCTCCTTCTTCCTTCTTCCTTCCTCCTTTTCCTCCTCCTCCTCTTCTTCCACTTCTCCCTCTCCTCTTCCTCCTCTCCTTCTTCCTTCCTCCTTTTCCTCCTCCTCTCCTCCCTTCCCCTTCTCCCTCTCCTCTTCCTCCTCTCCTTCCTTCCTTCTTCCTCCTTTTCCTCCTCCTCTCCTCCTTCCCCTTCTCCCTCTCCTCTTCCTCCTCTCCTTCTTCCTTCCTCCTTTTCCTCCTCCTCTCCTCCTTCTCCCTTCTCCCTCTCCTCTTCCTCCTCTCCTTTTCCTTCTTCCTTCCTCCTTTCCTCCTCCTCTCCTCCTTCCCCTTCTCCCTCTCCTCTTCCTCCTCTCCTTCTTCCTTCTTCCTTCCTCCTTTTCCTCCTCCTCTCCTCCTTCCCCTTCTCCCTCTCCTCTTCCTCCTCTCCTTCCTTCCTTCTTCCTCCTTTTCCTCCTCCTCTCCTCCTTCCCCTTCTCCCTCTCCTCTTCCTCCTCTCCTTCTTCCTTCCTCCTTTTCCTCCTCCTCTCCTCCTTCCCCTTCTCCCTCTCCTCTTCCTCCTCTCCTTCTTCCTTCTTCCTTCCTCCTTTTCCTCCTCCTCTCCTCCTTCCCCTTCTCCCTCTCCTCCTCTTCCTCTTCCGTGACCTGTCGTAAACCGAGGACTCCCTGTATTCCGTCGCGGAGGCCTTGCGGGGAGCCATTTCCGAGGTCCGGTCCAAGGCCAGACTGGCCCCCCAGAGACCGGCAGCCAAGCCATCTCCACGCGGAGCCCGGCCTTTTCTTCAAAGCGGGGTGCGGGGAGAGGACCCCAGGGGCTCACCCCATTTGAGAGGGAGGGTCTGGGAGAGGCTCCCGGTGCAGGGACTCAGGTGGGGACCCAGCGGGGAGGCTGCCCCCCTCCCCCCCTGGGGCACGGATGGGCTGGACCGCTAAGCCCGCCGCCCCCCCTCCCTCCCTCCCGCAGGTGCAGCAGCCCGGCCGTCAAGCGTGCAGCCTGGACCATGACCTTCTGGTGGGTCGTCGCCATCAGCTGCTGGCTGGTGGACAAATTCTTCTGCGGCTTCTGCCAACGGCTCAACTTTTGCTACCTCCACAGTTTCTGGTAAGAGGGAAGGTGAGGGAGAGGGAGGGAGGGAGGGAGAGGAGGAGGAGGGAGGGAGGGGAAGGGAGAGAGGAAAAGAGGGTGGGAGAGGGGAGAGGGAGAGGGAGGGATACAGAGGGGGAGAAGGAGGGAGGGAGGGAGAGAGAGAAGGTGGGAGGGAGAGGGAGAGAGGGAGGCTAGGAGAGGGAGAGAGGAGGAGGGAGGGAGAGGAGGAGGGAGGGGAGAGGAGGAAGGGAGAGAGGAAAGGAGGGTGGGAGAGGGAAGGAGGGAGGGAGAGGGAGGGATAGGGAGGGGGAAAAGGAGAGAGGGAGGGAAAGAGAGAAGGAGGGAGGGAGAGGGGAGGGAGAGAGCAAAAGAGGGAGGGAAGGTGGGAGGGAGAGGGAGAGAGGGAGGCTGGGAGAGGGAGAGGGAGGGAGAGAGAGAAGGAGGGAGGGAGAGGGGGAAGGGAGAGAGGAAAAGAGGGTGGGAGAGGGAAGGAGGGAGGGAGGGGAAGAAGGAGGAGGGAGGGAGAAGGAGGGAGGGAGGGATAGGGAGGGGAGAAGGAGAAGGAGAGAGGGATGGAGAGAGAGAAGGAGGGAGGGAGAGGGGAAGGAGAGAGAGGAAAGAGGGTGGGAGAGGGAAGGAGGGAGGGAGGGGAAGAAGGAGGAGGGAGGGAGAAGGAGGGAGGGAGGGATAGGGAGGGGAGAAGGAGAAGGAGAGAGGGATGGAGAGAGAGAAGGAGGGAGGGAGAGGGGAAGGGAGAGAGGAAAAGAGGGTGGGAGAGGGAAGGAGGGAGGGAGGGGAAGAAGGAGGGAGGGAGGGAGAAGGAGGGAGGGAGGGATAGGGAGGGGGAGAAGGAGAGAGATGATGGAGAGAGAGAAGGAGGGAGGGAGAGGGGAGAGGAAAAGTGGGTGGGAGAGGGAGGGATAGGGAGGGGGAGAAGGAGGGAGGGAAGGTGGGATTGAGAGGGAGAGAGGGAGGCTGGAAGAGGGAGAGGGAGAGAGAGAAGGATGGAGGGAAGGAAGGTGGGAGGGAGAGGGAGAGAGGGAGACTGGGAGAGGGAGGGAGGGAGGAAGAGGGGGAAGGGAGAGGGGGAAGGGAGAGAGGAAAAGAGGGAGGGAGGGAGGGGAGAGGGAGGAAGGAAGAGGGGTCTAGTTCACCCCCGGGCGGGACCTGGAGGTCGGAGAGGGACTGAGGCCGCTTCCTGCTTCCCCCCCCCTCCAGGCACGTCCTCATCAACATGGCCCTCCTGCACTGCATCACCCTCATCCTCTTCTTCGACATCTACCACGACCTGCCCAGCAGCGAGCCCTCCATGGAGTACTGGCCCAGCGGCAACTTCCCCCTCGCGCTGCCCTACGTCAAGATCCAGAAGCCCCTGAAGTGGTGCTGCTAGCGGTGGGGCTGGCGGGGCAGCGTTGGGGGGGGCAGGTGGCCACTACCAAACCCCCCCATTGGCTCCTCCAGGATTGGACCCGGCAGCTATAGGGTGGGGGCCTCGGAGATCCCGGGAAGGAGGCGGCGGGGACCGTCTGCAGGCCGCGTCTTCCGTGGCCCCGTGCCCTCCATCGCTCGCACCCAGGTCTCCGAAAGGACAAAGACAAAAACCAGAGGCCGGACATCCAGCAGAAATTCCATTTTTTTCTTCTTCTTCCTCTTCTTCTTCTTCTCTCCCCAAATGCCCCTGGAGATTCTCCATCCTCTTGAGTCCTGGTTGTCCTAAAGGTGCATTTTTTATTTTTATTTTGGTCAAGAGGCAACTGGACTTTCTGGGTTTTTTTTTTTTCTTTGAAGACGTTTCGCTTCTCCTCCAAGAAGCTTCTTGGTTCTCTCCAAAAAACCGTATTTAAAAGCATTTTGGTACCTTTCAGATTAGAACATAGAATAACAGGGTTTTGGGGAGACCTTGGAGGTCTTCTAGTCCAACCCCCTGCTCAAACAGGACACCCTCTCCCACTTTGGACACAACAAAGAGGTATCCAGTCTCTCCTTAAAAACCTCCAGCAATGAGGCACCCACAACTTCTGGTGGCAGGCAGTTCCACTGGTTAACTGTCCTCCCTGTCAGAAAGTTTCTCCCCTGGATTAGTTTCTACCTGTTGTTCCTTGTCTGGCCTTTTGGTGCTTTGGAGAACAGGTGGACCCCCTCTCATCTTTGGGGCAGCCCCTCAAATATTAGAAGACGACTATCACATCCTCCATAACCCTTTCCATTAAACTAAACCTACCCAGTTCCCGCAACCATTCTTCGTATATTTTAGCCTCCGGTCCCCTAAATCCTCTTTCTCGCTCTTCTCTGCCCTCTTTCCAGAGTCTCCACATCTTTTTTTAATATCGTGGCGACCAAAACTGGCTTCTAAACTATTCCAAGGGTGGCCTTACTAAGCATTTATAAAGCAGGACTAACCCGTCACCAGATCTCGATTCTATCTCTCTGTTTAGGCATCTTGAATCAGAATAAGAGCTGGAAGGGGCCTCGGAGGGTCTTCTAGACCAACCCCTCCCCCCTGGCTCAAACGAGAGACCCTATGGGTGGCCCTCCATTTTTTTTCTTAAGTACGTTTGGTCAGCCCGGGTCAAATCCATCTGGGGGTGATCCTGTCTATCCCGTGTTTTTTTTAGCTTATTGAGAATTAAATTGTGGTCTACTCGGTCAAACGCCTTATTGAAGTCCAGCTATGCTCTCTCCGCAGCGTTTCGCTGGTTTGCTCATTTAGTCACTTTGTCAAGCCGTGCTGACCGCTAGTTACAACTTCGTTTGTTTCTAGATCTTCGCAGATCCGGGTTTTTTTAATTCCCCCCACCCCTGCCCCCACCCCAATCTATTCCCAGGCATTTTTCTAAAGTGGGTTTTTTTTTTTTTTTAAAGTGCCGTGTCTTAAATGGCAGCCTGGCACTCGCTTCAAACCAAGTTTGTTCGATAAGGCCATTCAATTTAAAAGGGAAAAAAACTTGAACAGGACACCCTTATACCATTTCAGACAATTGACTGTCCACTCTTGTCTTTAAAAAAAAAAACACCTCCGCGGAGTGCATCGGCTTGGCTTTTTTTTTGGCAGCCGCGGCA
Source organism: Pseudonaja textilis (assembly GCF_049901715.1). NCBI lineage: Eukaryota > Metazoa > Chordata > Lepidosauria > Squamata > Elapidae > Pseudonaja > Pseudonaja textilis. Next base: position 317,669,506 of record NC_141990.1, on the reverse strand, counting down.
TAGCACAGACTCACGCTCCAATAATGGCCTATGAAGACACCGACTCTAGGACCGTTTCACAGCTACGATGGTGCCCCCTCTTCCCTACCTGTGCATGAGCAAAGCATGGCTCTTCCTCCTGCTGCGGAGGAGAGAGCAAGATCAGCGGATAGAATTGGCGAGGCCTAGGTCTCCCTCCCCCTCCCCCACCCCCCGCCACACAGGAAGCCCAGCCCCTCCCTCTCCGAGGCATCGGATCTTAGGGGTGTCCCAAAGGCACGGCTAGAAAAAAAAAAATCAAGATGGCAGCCGCGACTTTGTGGTGGAAACTCCGCCAGTTCCTTACGTGCATTGCAAGCACCGTCGGTGACTTTAGCGATGATCCTGGAGAGAACTCGGTCTTCCCAGAGCGATTCATTGCCTGAATTCTGCAGGATTTCCTTTCTGGGACCTCTCCTTGGTCTCTCTGTTTCCTTGGCTAAGCACCCAGCTCCTTCCTTTCCCTTTTTTTATAACAGGGGTCCCCAACCTCAACCCCCCCCCCCAGGGCCGGGCCGTGGCAAGCCAGAAACCAGGCCTCACACATAAATGAAGCTTCGTCTACGGAATGCAGGCAGGATGCAAAGCCACGTCCCGCTACGGTCCACGGGAAAACCGCTCTCCATGAAACCGGACCCTGGTGCCCGAAAGGTTGTTTCTAATTGCCTCGCCCCGCCTCCTGGTCCTTCCTGGATTTCTTCGGTCCTCCTTAATATGACTCAGAATGCCTGGAGCACCATATTTTGGGGGTGTGTGTGGAGGGACTCTGACCAACTCACAATAAAAGGGAACCATTTTCTTTTTCTCGGATTCAGAAAATATTCTTCCGTTGAAGCTGTCCCGAATGGCATTCACCCTTTTTTTTTTTGCCGCTGGATGAGAGCTCTGGCTCTGTCGGTGTGTTTTTCTTTTTCAAGATAAAAATCTCTTCAAATCTTGTATGCAATTGATTTGAATTGTCCTGGGAGAGAGGGAGAGTGGAACAGAGAATAATAGGATTGAAAGGGATCTTGGAAATCCAAGCCGTACACCATGTCAGGGAAATGGGAGAAAAGGAAGTGTAAGGTTCCAAAGTGTACTCGAGTCATCAGAATGCCAAAGAGAGAAGAGGCTTTGGGGAAAATATATCAGCTTTTATTTGTAAATAAAGAAGAGCTGGATAGACATCCCACAACATACAGACAAACAGCATGCAGTGAAAGGCCCCACCTTGGAGAAGGTATGGCGTCCTTTTATACCTTCAGAGACATCAGCTTAGTACCAATTCTGGGCCCCTGGCCCATGCCTTCCCTGTAGGCCTGCATTGACCATGCAGCAAGGAACAGGGGGAGCTTGGTGCTTAGCAACACAGGTATTTACCTGGTGTAACCCTGTCAAGTTATGACATATGCCATTCCAGGCATCAAGTTATACAAAACAACAACAACAACACAACAACCAAGATAACTGAAGTTAGATCACTGGTGGAACCAAGTGGCAGAGGGAATTCTAATGCTTGCAGAAGTGAAATAGCAAGTAATTATTATGTCCTTTCATTCCTCCTTTTTCTTTAAGGACAGGATGCCTCCTGTCGGTGGTGAACTAGGGGAGCATATTTAAAGGGGACAGTCTGGAGGACCGCGATACTTGCTGGTGTATTGGGAGGGGTAGCAGACTCCCAATGAGCTGGATTAAAGGGATGAAACAGGTGAGGAGAAGGAGACCTCCAAAAAGTTAACAACACTAGACATCCAATCCTGCTGTTTTGCTGTTAAATTTAAATCAATGGCAGTTTCATTAGTTATCATTTCAAGCACTGCCTAGAATCACCTTATAATTCCAATCAGCGTATAAATGGGAGTTCTGTAACTGAGACACACTATCTTCTGCTCAAGTGGCTGGTCCATATATCTGACATTCTTTCTGGAGGCCGCACATCATCCTTCCTCATAAACAGGTACACCCAGTCATTCACCTTGTTCGATGGGCAGTAGGAAAAAAAAAAAACTAGGTTTCACAGAGCCTCATACACCTACTCCATATCAGCGGCCAGAAAATTGCACATAGGCAAAGTTTCCACGTATCAACTATAAGCCATCTGGAGCGTGACGATTAAGAGTTACCACATCCATCCATAACTCAATCAGTCTAGTTGTATTTTCAAATTACTAGGTTGTGTCAGGGTCAATGCAGACTGAAAGGTCACATCTAGCAAAGAAAACACCCTTGCTTGTAATGTGTGATGTTTCACACCGATCATTGCATTGTATTCTCCTATTAGTGCTTTGCATAAGAAAATTATTCCAGAATCGAATCAAATCGAATAGAATAGAATCGAATAAGGAATAGAATAGAATTCTTTATTGGCCAAGTGTGCTTGGACACACAAGGAATTTGTCTTTGGTGCATAAGCTCTCGGTGTACATAAAGGGAAAAAATACATTCATCAAGAATCATAAGACATAGCACTTAGTGATAGTTATAGGTCATATAAGTAAGTCATAGGTTATAGTCATAGTTTACTAATAATCATAGTCACAATCATCCTCATCCTCATCATCTAATAATCAGAATCATAATAATAATCCTAGTCATAATAATCCTAGTCATAGATGATCATAGGTTACTAATAATTGAACCATTGCATTAAATCAATCCATTCTATATCTTCGGGGTTTATGATATCACTATCTCCTAGGTAGATTCAATTTAGGTTGATCCGAATTCAATGCCCCAATATATAGAGTTTATATGGGAGCAATCCTGCGCACAGCTCCACAATCACAGCATCCCACTATTCCCCGCAGGCGTGTATCAGTTCACAATCACAACAATAACGACAACAATATTCAGTTCCCATCACAGAGGCAACACAATTGGTAGAGTGCAAAGTTGCGCAGCTTCTTTGGGGATCTTCAGAGGGAATAAGAGAGGCCTCAGGCTGGAAAGACGAAAAAGTTGCTACTCCTACAACAAGAAACATCGCCAACAAAAACCATTCATACCACCATGACCACATCTGTTTTGGGGGATGTTTATTCTCAGCGGGTCTTCTCCAGGAATCACTTTCCACTCTTTAAGTTCTCCCACTGGTCCTTTGACATGTGTGTGATGGTCCATGCTTGGTTTTTAGTTTGGACGGCTGTTTCAATGGTCAGCAGGTACGGCTTGCCCAGAGCTTGGCTAGGTTTTTCCTCAGGTCAGCTTTTATCATCAGGCTGGAACTTATGGACAGCAAATTCGAGAGGCAGAGTTTGAGCTAATAGTCCTTTGTTTCAGAGGTAAGATTAAGAGGAAGAAAGGCCAAGTATACAGTTCTTTACAGATTTACAGATTAACAGAGTTGGAAGGGACCTTGTAGGTCATCAAGTCCAAGGGTCGCCAACCTTTTGGACCCCAGGGACCACCAAACTCATCATTTTAAATCCCACGGACCAGAGACTCTGGGAAAATCGCCCCAAAAGCCTGCAGGAAAATCCCCCACCCCGTTTTCCTACCAATTGATCGCTCTTTATTTGGGATCACAGGATACCGTCTCCAGCTCCGTTCTCAGGGAAAGAGAGAGACTTTTGGCTTCATGCAAGGAAAGCAGCAGAAGCAGCAGAAGTCTTTTTTTCCTCTCCCACAAACTCCGCCAGAAAGGAGCCTTTGCCGGCTCAGCCTCTTGGAGCAGGAGGCCTTGCAGGGTCCCAAAGACTCATTTCTGGCAGAGTTTGGGGGAGAGAAAGGAAGACTTTGGCTGCTTTCCTTGCGTGCAGCCAAAAGCAGAAGAAGGAAGAAGCGGAAAGAAGCAGCCCGGTGGCCAGGCCAGGCACGTGGGGCGAGTGGTACAAGTTCTCCCCCTTTCCCCCTTCCTCTCACTACAGATTACAGATTACAGATAATCAGAGTGGGAAGGGACCTTATAGGTCATCTAGTCCAACCCCCTGCCCAAGTGGGAGACCCTACACCATTTCTGACAAATGGCAGTCCAATCTCTTCTTGAAAGTCTCAAGCGATGGCGCTCCCACAACGTCCAAGGGCAACTTCTGTGCCATGGGTTGATTGTTCTCACTGTCAAAAAGTTTCTCCTTATTTCCAGGTTGAATCTCTCCTTGTTCAGTTTCCATCCATTATTCCTCGTCGGGCCTACAGGAGCTTTAGAAAATAGCTTGACCCCTTCCTCCTCTCTGGGGCAGCCCCTCAAATATTGGAAGACTGCTATCATGTCTCCTCTGGTCCTTCTCTTCCCTAGACCAGCCAGGCCCAGTTCCTGCAACCGTTTATTGTATGTTTTAGCCTCCAGTCCCCTCATCATCCTGGTTGCTCTTCTCTGGACTATTTCTAGAGCCTCAACACTACCTCGTGTTGTTCGCAATGCAAGTGACGCAAGCCTTGTGTTCCCACGCAGCCTGGATTCATTGCTTGGGGGGTGACATTTCTCTGTGGACCACCAGTGGTCCCCAGCCCACTGTTTGGCGACCACTGAACTAGCCCAATCCCCTGCCTAAACCGGAGACAAAGTGCCTGCAGTGAAAGTCCCCACGTCGGAGAAGGTATGGTGTCCTTTTATACCTTCAGAGACACCAGCTTAGTACCAATTCTGGGCCCCTGACCCATGCCTTCCCGGTAGGCCTGCATTGGCCGTGCAGCCAGGAACTGGTGGGTGGTGGTGAGGGGATGTCTGGAACCTCCATTCCATCTTCCCTTTCACTCCACCATGGTTTGTTGGCAAGCTGAGAAACAATAATGGCTGCAACAGCAAAAGTGCTCTTCAGAACTTAACCCCCTAAAATGTAGGTGATACCTGGGACAGCTGTTAAGTGAGCAACATGGTTGTTAAGTGAATCGGGCTTCCCCCTGGACTTTGCTTGTCAGTAGGTCACAAAAAGGGGATCATGTGACCTTGGAACACACACAAACACAGAGGTGGGACTTATCTCCGGGGGGTGGGGGGGGAATGATTCTGCCTACGGAGATGAGGTGGTCCGGTTGCTTTCATGCTGTGGAGACCGTAACTTGGTCCTCAACACCAATAAGACTAAGGAGCTTATAGTGGACGAGAGAAAGAACAGATCAGACCTCCAGCCCTTGCTTATCCATGGAGACCGAGGGGAGCCAGTTTTAAGTTTCTGGGTGTTACCGTAAAAGGGGACCTGACCTGGTGGGGATCACATTACAGCCCTGGTCAAAAGGGCCCAGCAGAGATTAGACTCCCCGAGGCTTCTCAGGAAACAACAACTGGATGGAAAACTGCTGGTGACTTTCTACCGCTGAGCAACTGCGTTCTCTTCGCTGATGATGTAAAGCTATTCAACACCACAGACAATACAGCTACCCTTCAAAAAGACCTCGACTATGTATCAGAATGGTCAAAGAAATGGCAACTTCAAATCTCAACAAATAAATGCTCCGTCTTACATATTGGCAAAAAAATAAATAAATATCAGAAAATAAAATACAGGCTGAATAGTCGAGATCTTGTTGATGATCCAAGCTCTGTCAAGGACCTTGGAGTCCTCATCTCTAATGATCTAAGTGCTAGAGCCCACTGGAACTACATAGCCAAAAAGGCGTTAAGGGTTGTTAACCTAATCCTACGTAGCTTTTTCTCAGGTAATATCACACTACTAACTACAGCATACAAAACATTTGCTAGATCAATACTCAACTACAGCTCATCAGTCTGGAACCCACATTACGTATCTGATATTAGCACGGTTGAGAAAGTCCAGAAATATTTCACAAGAAGAGTTCTCCACTCCTCTACTCGTTGTAGAATACCTTATGCCACCAGACTTGAAATTTGAGACCTAGAAAGCCTAGAACTACGCCGCCTTCGGTCCGATCTTAGTACATAAAATGATATATTGCAATGTCCTACCTGTCAATGAATACTTCTACTTCAACCACAACAACACAGGAGCACACAACAGATACAAACTCAAGGTTAACCGCACCAAACTCGATTGCAGGAAATACGACTTCAGCCACAGAGTGGTCAGTATCTGGAATCCTCTACCTGACTCTGTGGTTTCTTCCCTAAACGCCAAAAACTTTAACCTTAGACTGTCTACTATTGACCTCACCCCTTTCCTAAGAGGTCTGTAGGGGGCGGCATAAGCGCACCTACGTGCCTATCGTCCCTGTCCTATCCTTTCTTTTAATTTTTCTTGTTCGTATCCATGTATTCATAACTATGCTTTGTATTTATACCTATTATCTTGTAAGCAATTGACAAAAATAAATTAATAAATAAAATAATATTTTATTTTTTTTAACTTACGGCACCTCTGTATGGTTTGCCAATTGCACGGTGGCAGATAGGACGGCACTCCAGAGGGTGAACGTCATTGCCCAGAGGATCACGGGTTGCCCTCTCCGCTCTTTGGAAGAGCTTTATAGCTCCCGCTGCCTTAAGAAAGTTCAAAACATCCTCAAAGATCCATCTCGTCCTGGGCACCCTATTTTTTTTTAAACTATTACCATCTGACAGATGGTATGGGATAATAAAAACAAGGACAAATAGGCTGAAAAACAGCTTGTATCCCAAGGCAGTAACTCTTTTGAATTCTACTGTATAGTGCAGTGCTGGTGTGGTGTTGGGGATTCTCAGTTCAAGGTGTGGCGTGTGAAGGATGTGTGTTTGTGTTTATTTTCATGGTCATGATGTGCACTGAAGGTGGTGTTTGATTTCATTGTATGAGGTGCAAGGACAATAAGGTAAACTAAACATGAAAGCATTTTAGAGATACAACCAATAAGAGGAAAATATCTGTAGCTCAGAGCTGTGGGGTCCTTAGTAACATCCTTAGCTACAGCCCTGATGATATTACTTAGTTGGGTAATGAAACGTCTGTAACAAAACCACCAAGCTCAGAGAGCGCCAAAAATTCCACAGAAAAAGAAACTCAGATAAGCAGGGATTAACACCAGACAAACCAGCAATACCTTAATCAAGGCACTATTAAGGGAGAAATCGCTCTCCTACCAATGCAGACAAGGCAAGGCACTAGTATATGAAGAGAGAGCAAACCCCACAACCCCTACTAGCACTGATGATGTTATCTAGCTTGGTAATGAAATGTCTGCAACAAAACCACCAAGCTCAGAGAACACCAAGGAATTCACAGAAAGAGAAACTCAGATAAGCAGGGATTAACACCAGACAAATAATCCAGCAATATCCGAATCAAGGGACTATCAAGAGAAAGCCCCACACTCCCTATTGGTGGTCTAGTAGTTAGGATTCTTGGTCATCAATCCAGTCCCAGTGCAACTGAAGTTGCCCCGCCTGTTAGGGAAAATACACCTAGGTGTTGTGGCTCCGGGCTTGGATTCAGCTCCTGTGATTGATATGAGTTCAAGTGAAGAGGTCATGGAAGAACAATATGAGCCGGCCTGGCTCAGTGATTGGACTGATAACCAGGATGAGGAGATGGACGTGACAAAGGACGACAGACCTGATGTATTAGAATTGTCAGGACCTTTGACCTCCTCTGGTTCCTTATCTGATCAACAGCCAGGAATGGCTGACAGGGAAGTTTTGAGAGAGTCTTCTAGTGGAGATGAGAACTTGGAAAATTTGTGGTTAAATGTAAAAAACAGAAGACGGTTGAAAAGGCAAAATCAGCTGGAGCGAATGAGGAGAGCAAGTCAGTAAATTAGCACGTTGCCTCAATGAGTATAAAAGGACACAGCTGGGCTGGTACATTTTGCCAGGAACAAAATAACTATTTGAGTGAAGACGTTACAGCAAGAAGCTCTGAGGCTGGAGATTTATTGCCAGGACTGGTTTGCCGGACAGAGTAAAGATTTATGCTGTGGTTTCTGCCAGCCGTTATCTTGTAAGACTTCTTTCCGTTTGATTTAATTGTGAAACGGCTGCTTTCTGTTTTGTTCGTTTGAATTTTGAAGGGGAGTCATAACACCTAGGTATTCCATAGCAGCCTCTTAAAACTTGTGGGATCGACCCAAAAATGGGGCATGCGGAGGCCAAAAATGGGGTGCACCGAGGCCAAAAATGGGGTGTGGCGGCTGAAAACAGGGTGCACGGAGGCAGCCATAGGCTACGGCAATCCCTGCAGCCTGAAACAGCTGATCGTTGGGAGGCCAATCCAAGCGACTATCAGCTGCTTGTGCTAATCAGGCTGCGCTGAAGCTGAAACTGGCTGTTTGCTGCAAAGGCAGATTTTTGTTTTTCTTGTTTTCCGCCCCCAAAAGCTAGGTGTGCCTTATACTTTGAAAAATAAGGTACCTAGTTGGGTAATGAAACATCTGCAAGAAAAACCACCACACGGAGATAAGCCGCGTGTCAAACCGGAAGTTGGTCTGGCTGCAGCCTTTTTCCTTTTTTTTGCAGGGTTTTTCCTATTAGGGTTTCTTTTCACATGGATTCAGGTTGACACAGCTTGGAGCTGAAGGGAGGGTAGAGATAGATGGTGGTTGTAGCCAAAACAGGATAGTCCTTTTATGAGTCAGAGACATTCCAACAACTGTCCGGCCAGAGAAGGAGGGGAGACGTAACCAGGCAACCAGCCACTACCCAGATTGGACAATGTGGTTTCTTGTTTTGAGAAAACAGGAAGCGTTTACTTTTTAATGTGGTGGAAAGCGCGGGGACATTCAGAGTTGGTTTTCCACCAGTTTATGCCAAGATTCAGAGCTGGCTTTCTACCAGTTGATCTCCAAATAAAACTGTTCTTTGAGGAACCAATTTGGCTCGGAGTTCTGCTTGCAGTGGGTGTATTACTTGGAATCTTGGCACGCTGAGTAGCACCATTGGCCGCTCCTCACAGTCATAATGTACACAGAAGATGGTATTTAATTTCGTTGTACGAGGTGCAATGACAATAAACGAATTCATCCAAGAGTCAAGCAATATCCTAATCAAGGAAGTACCAAGAGGAAAAAAAAAATACTCTCCCATCAGTACTGAAAGAGCAAGCCACTAGTAGATAAACAGAGAGCAAATCCCACACTCCCTACTAGCACTGACGATGTTGCCTAGTTGGGTAGTGAAACATCTGCAAGAAAACCCCACAGCCCAGAGAGCACCGAGGACTCCCGCCAAGATGCAACGGATCGGAAGGGCAAAGCCTTCAAAACAAGACCCAGACAAACCAGAGCACCACGGACACTCTGCCCCCTCCCCACCCTAGCCAGGACCCCAATGGGCTTGGGAGGGCGGGGGAGGAGGAGAGAGCAGGGAGACCCCGAAGAGGCCAGCCACGGATAGATCCTAACTGCCACACGAAGGGCAGAGCTTCAATTAGACGCCAGGGTGGCCATCTTGCCTTTTTTGACTGCTCCCTCAGGTTTCAGGGATGGGGGGGAGGACACAGCTCAGATTTGGGGAACGTCCAGCCCTCTTGGTGCCCACGTGGCTCCTCCGTTCCACAGACGTGACTCTTGGAATGCCCAAAGGAGGTTCGAAGAGGACGACAATGGGGGCCCTGGATCTTCTGCCCACACCAGAGACCCCCCCCTTGCCCCATCTTGGTTCTTCCTTGCCCACCTCTTCTCCTCCAGCCCCCTTTCTCTCTTTCCCCCCACCCCCACCCCTACCCCGCTGTCCGTCCGTCCGTCCGTCTGTCTGCCCCACAGGGGTCGAGGGGATGCAGAACTTATAAAGGACCCACCTGGAACCTGTCTCTGAGTAACCATGCAAACAGAAGGAGGGTGCCCATGGCAACGGACTCCAGGAAGCCACGCCCCTCCCTCCACGGGGGTCCAGATGGGAAGAAGGTCCTTCGTCCCGCCCAGAAGGAGCATGCAGCAGCCCAAAGTCTTCTACCCCCAGCACGAGACCTACGCCTCTCGACCCTTGGAGCGAACCGACGGGCAACAGCGCAACCGATGCTTCCCGGCGTTTGTCCTGCCCGAAAACCTTGCCTCTGTAGGTAGGCATCCCTTACTCGACCCATAGCTGGAGTGGCAGCCCTGGGGGGGTAGGTGGGTGGGGGCTCATCTATGCCTTCCCAGGCTTGGGCCCTCTTCTGGGAGGGCGCAGTGCCCCATTGCAACTTCCTGGACCCAGCTGGACCTCACGGACATCCCCGGGGAGCCCATGGGATGTTGCCCAAGGAAAGGGATGAATCGGTCTTATGGGTCCACAACCCCCGCCCCCCACCCTCCTGGGTTCATTCTTGGTGGGGCATCCTGGCTTTCCTACCCCCTTGAAAGGACAGGGATGCAACCCCCTCCCTATTTCACTGCTTGAAACCGCCCCCGAGGGGATGACTGGACAGATGAAATTCTCGGCTGGGACAGGGGTGGTAGATTTTCACCATTTCTGCCAAGAAAGGACCCCTTGCTCTCAAAATCAAGCTCTCTTGAAATGCCCTGATGGGGGTGGGGTTGAAGACACCCTTGCCCCCAAAAGTAGCTGGTTTCCTTCCACCCTCTTTCCTCCTCCCCGCAATTCAGCCTTGGAAGGAGATACAAAACTTCTTGCAAACTTCTGCAGGGGTGAAGTTGACGCAGCTTTCTGCTCCATTCTCCCCCACCCACCCACCCAATGGTTTCACCCAAACTTAAACCACCATCCGGCACAAATAGGAGGCCAACAGGTCGGAAAGGCACTTTAGAAGGCAAGGCCAAGCTAAACCAGGATTGGCTAAACCCTAAAAGCTGGCGGCCACATTTCCATCCAAACTCTACGCTGGTCCAAATGGGAAGCCAGAGGATAAAAACAGCAGCCAGACGTGGTAAATTGAGGGGGGAAGCCACCAATCCTGGCTTAATCCGCGAACCCTGGGAAGCGGCTGAATCGTCTTGTGTTGTCCTTACAGGAACACCCAGTTTGTATCACCTGCCCAGCCAAGACCTTTGCGCAGCGCCCCCAGCAGGTAAATATTCCGTGGTGCGTAGAAAAAGGAGCCCTTGTGGCAGAGTGGCCTTTGTGGCAACCCCAGGATGCTGGCTTGTCCCTTCTGTGCTCGCCGTTGCGCTTCACATCTCATCTCCAAAGAGTTTTCATCCACCGCAGATGCAACCCAGTGGTGCAATATTTTGTGGGGTTGGTGGAGCCGGGGAGGGTTAAGGGAAACCGGAGTTATTTAAAAATAAAAGTTCTTGGGAGGGAAATTGTAGAAACTGGACAGGCCTCTTGCAGGGGTCCTGGGGGAAGGGTGGACTCACCCCCCCCCCCATTCTGAAGGTAGAGCTCCCCCGTCCCCATCCAGGGGAGAAGACCAGGACTGGACATTGTGGTGTCCATCAATGTTCCTCTAATGCTCAAGATGATTGATTCATGTTGCAGTTACCTTTCCTCTCTCTCATCTCTCATTCTCTCATTTGTGTATCTATGTGTAGAATATCTATCATCGATCATTCCCTCTAGCTTCATCATATCTATTATCCATCCATCCATCTCTCTCTCTCTCTCTCTCTGTCAATCGATCATCTCTCCCTCTCTCATCTCTCATCCCCTTTTTCTTCATCATATCTAATCTATCATCTATCAATTCTCCTCTCTCTCAGCTATCATTTTCTCTTTATCTTCATCCTCTCTCTCTCTCTCCCTCTCTCATCTATCATTCTCTTTATCTTCATCATATCTATCTAATCTATCATCTGTCTATCATCTCTCCCTCTCTCTCCTCTCATCTATCATTCTCTTTCTTCTCTCTCTCTCTCATTCCCTCTATCTTCATCATATCTAATCTATCATCTATCAATTCTCCTTTCTCTCATCTATCATTCTCCTTATCTTCATCATATCTATCGATCTAATCTATCATCTATCATCTATCATCTCTCCTCTCTCTCCTCTCATCTATCATTCTCTTTCTTCTCTCTCCCTATCATTCTCTTTATCTTCATCATATCTATCGATCTAATCCATCATCTATCATCTCTCCCTCTCTCATCTATCATTCTCCTTATCTTCATCATATCTATCGATCTAATCTATCATCTGTCTATCATCTCTTCTCTCTCTCTCCTCTCATCTATCATTCTCTTTCTTCTCTCTCCCTATCATTCTCTTTATATTCATCATATCTATCTAATCTATCATCTATCATCTCTCCTCTCTCTCCTCTCATCTATCATTCTCTTTCTTCTTCTCTATCGTTCTCTTTATCTTCATCATATCTATCGATCTAATCTATCATCTATCATCTCTCCCTCTCTCATCTATCATTCTCCTTATCTTCATCATATCTATCGATCTAATCTATCATCTGTCTATCATCTCTCCTCTCTCTCTCCTCTCATCTATCATTCTCTTTATCTTCATCATATCTATCTAATCAATCATCTGTCTATCACCTCTCCTTTCTCTCTCCTCTCATCTCTCATTCTCTTTCTTCTCTCTCTCTCTCTCTTCTAATAGATCATCTGTCACGTCTCTCTCCTCTCTCTGTCTCTCTCTCTTTCTCTTCATCCTATCCATCACCTACCTACCTACCTACCATCTATCATCTGCCTATCTCGGCCTCGTGCATCTGTCCCTCTTCCTGGCCCATGCAGTGCAGGAGGTGGGAATGGGGCTCCTTGCATGTAAAGCATCCGTGTATGGGCATCTGCTCTGGCTGGGCGAGGCCTTCTTCCCCGGACTTCAGGGCATCTTGGGCACAAGGAAAGCCATTTTGGACGCTTCCAAACCAACGGCGTTGTCCGTCACACCCCGGCTGGGCTTAGGCCCGGACCGGTTCCTCCCCTCCAGCTGTTCCTGACCTTTCGCCCTTCGTTGCAGGCTTCCACATGGCGCCCTGCGGCTGCTTCTTCGACCCCCGAATCTACCGCATCGAGTGGGCCACGGCCAACTTCGTCCAGCCCTCCATGTACAAACTGTCCGGCGGGCCCAACCCCACAAACTCATATCTTCTGGACAACCAGAAGTACCTCAAGGGCTCCGTCCAGCCGCTGCCCTACGCTCCCTATCAGCCCGTGGCCGGCAACCCGCTGTTTGCCACGCCCTTCTTCAAACCCGAGGGCTCCCCCGCCAAGCTGACTGACCACATCGGCTTTGTGGCTAACCTGTCCCAGGGCTCCCCGTTTGTGGAGGTGCCCCGCCTGCCCGGCGAGAGCCTGATGCCCGTGGAAGACCACAAACTGTTGGCCGTGGTCCAGGATTCAAGTCTCAAGGATCCGCAGCAGCATCCCAGCCAGATGGGACCCTACCAACCACTTGACCCCAGGCCCGGCCTAGCTTTCCCCGTCTTCAAGAGCTTCCCGGTGGAAGGAGCCGACTTCAAGGTCAGCGAGGTGCCCCTGGGGATGGGGGAGCTCCCTCTGAGCCCTGGCAGCCACCCCGAAGAGCCAGTCCCCTGCAGCGGGATGGAACAGCTGGAGCCTTGCGTGAACCTGGAGGGGATTCTTCCCCGGGAGACGTCCTTGATGGCGGAGCCAGGCGAGGCCTTTCCGCTGCTGGACCAGGTCCCCCTAGAAGATGCCATGAAGCTGTTTGACTGCTTGCCCATCCATTCGGACACCGAGGCCCCCCTGGAGGACCTGGGAGGCGGAGGGCAGGCGGCTCTTCCAGGGGAGGCCGTGGTGCAGGAGGGCTGCTTCTCCGGCGGCGAGGACTCATCCAGTGACATCCGGTCCCTCAACCTGCCGGACGAGCTACTCTCCTTTGACTACAGCGTGCCGGAGATCCTCAGCGCCGTGACCAGCTTGGATTATCTCTACGACGTGAACTCCTTCGGGGAGGAGATCCCATGGGAAGGCAGGCTGGGCTCTCCGCTGCCTCTCCCGAGACTCCTCGGGTCTCCCGCGGGCCTGGAGGAGAAGAGGAGGAACCTGGGCCCCGCCAACAGAGCCAGGAAGCCCGAATGGGCCTGCATTCAGGGGGGCGACAGGGAGACCCCGGAGGAAAACTCTGCCTTGCTGGCCCTCTGAGACGGGCAGGAGGAAGGGGGCAACCTGGGACGTATCTTTGAGCGCAGAGAGTTGGATTCAGATGGATCTGGCGCATTAAAAAGGAAAGAAAAAAAGGGAGTGTATCCTGATACGCAGCGGCTCCTGCAATGCATGTGGCTCCTTTTCTGTCGTCCGGATACGGCTTCACGGGAACCTGGGTGAACCGTGGCAATTGCACTTGCCCTGGAATCCTGGAGTTGGAGGGATCTCTCTCTCCCTCTCCCCCCAATTCCCTGAGGACATCTAGTCCAACCCCTGGATTGGTGCAGGGGTCCAAGAGGAAGGGTCCCCGGGAAGCGGGGGATTTGCCCATCTGGGAAAGGGGGTATTTATCATGCAGAGGAAATTGGAAAGAATGTGTGGTGAATCGGGGGGCCTTTAAATCCGCGAATGCCACAGGTGGGGGGGTGGGCTTGACTGGTTCTGCCAGGGTGGGAGTTAAACCCAGGTGGGAGTGTGAGGGCAGCACTGTGCATGATGGCTTTAATATACTGGGCTTGTTTAATTTCCTGTGTTGCTGATGTGAGCCATCCAGCGATATTATAAAAGTTTCCTTCCTTCCTTCCGTCCTTCCTTCCTTCCTTCCAACCTTCCTTCCTTCCATCCAACCTTCCTTCCAACCTTCCTTCCTTCCTTCCTTCCAACCTTCCTTCCTTCCATCCAACCTTCCTTCCAACCTTCCTTCCAACCTTCCTTCCTTCCTTCCAACCTTCCTTCCTTCCTTCCTTCCGTCCTTCCTTCCTTCCTTCCTTCCTTCCAACCTTTCTTCCTTCCATCCAACCTTCCTTCCTTCCATCCAACCTTCCTTCCTTCCATCCAACCTTCCTTCCTTCCTTCCTTCCTTCCTTCCTTCCTTCCTTCCTTCCTTCCTTCCTTCCTTCCATCCAACCTTCCTTCCTTCCATCCAACCTTCCTTCCTTCCATCCATCCAACCTTCCTTCCTTCCATCCAACCTTCCTTCCATCCATCCTTCCTTCCATCCAACCTACCTACCTACCTACCTTACCCTTTCGTTTGATATGCTACCCATGTCAATAGCAGTAGTGATTAGGCATATTTACCCCAGTGCTTTCCAGCCCTCCCTAAGTGGTTTACCAAGTCAGCCTCTTGACCCCGAACAATCTAGTCCCTCATTTTACCCACCTCGGAAGGATAGAAGGCTGAGTCAACCTTGAGCCAGTCAGGATCGAACCGCTGGCAGTCAGCAGAGCGAGCCTGCAATACTGCATTCTAATACTGTGTTTCCCTGAAAATAAGACCCTGTCTTATACTCTTTTTGCCACCAAAAAAAGGCACCAGGTCTTATTTTGGGGGGGATGTCCTCCACTGAAAACCTCACTTGTGCGAGTCGCCCCCGGCCTCCTTTTCGCTGTCCGAGGCCTTCAGGAACTTCTTCTGCGGCCAGCAAGGCCTCTGCAGCCGATAACAGAGCTCAGGATCGATCCAGAGCTTTCTTATCAGCTCTGGAGGCCTTCAGGAAAACCTTGCCGGCCTTGCTGGCTGCAGAAGAAATGGGCTGGCCAGGCAGGTATCGGGGGGGTGCGAGGCCTGGCTACACCTGTCCAAAGGTAAGTAAGTAGGGCAGCTTCACCCCTCCATCCCCACCATACCTTAATTTTTTCTGGAGTGGGTGGGATCTTAATTAGGGCTTATTTTGGGGGTCGGGCTTATATTGGGTGCATGTGTAAAAATCAAGCTAGGACATATTTCAGGTTAGGTCATATTTTCGGGGAAACAGGATAGATAGATAGAATTAAGACAGAAGATAGATAGATAGATAGATATAGATGATAGATAGATAGATAGATATAGATGATAGATAGACGATAGATATAGATGATAGATAGATAGATAGATATAGATGATAGATAGATAGATAGATATAGATGATAGATAGATGATAGATATAGATGATAGATAGATAGATATAGATGATAGATAGATGATAGATAGGGAGATAGATAGATAGATATAAATGATAGATAGATAGATAGATAGATAGATAGATAGATAGATAGATAGATACAGAGAGAAACAGCAATAGACTTATGGATTGCTTCACAGTCCTTTCCAGCCCTCTCTGAGCGATTTACAGTCAGCCTCCTCGTTTTACTGACCTTGGAAGGCTGAGTCAACCTTGAGCCGGTCAGGATTGAACCGCTGGCAGTGAGCAGTGAGTTAGCTTGCAATGCTGCATTCTGATCACTATGGCTCTTACAAGGGAAAGGAAGGAAGAGAAAGAAAGAAAAGGAGAAAGAAAAAAGAGGGAGGGAGGGAAGAAGGAAGGAGAGAAAAGAAGAGGGGGAGAGAAAGAGAAGAGAAAGAAGAGATGGAGAGGAGAGAAAGAAAAAATGGAGAAAAAGAAGGCAAGGAAGGAGAGAGAGAAGAAAAAAGATAGAAAGAAAAGGGGACAAAGTAAGAAGAGAGGGAAGGAAGAGTAGTAACACTTAAGACTTATATACTTTACAACCCTCTCTAAGTGGTTTACAGAGTCATCCTATTGTCCCCCAACAATCTGGGTTCCCTTCTCACCGATCTTGGAAGGAAGGACGGAAGACTGAGTCAACCTTGAACTGATGAGTGTCGAACCACTGGCAGCGGGCAGAATTAGCCTGCAGTACCACATTTAACCACTGTGCCACCATTCTCTGGGCTGCTTAAATCTTTTAAATTATTCTCTCAATTATGAAACCGAATGAAGGAATGAATCTAACCAATGAAATACGCAAATATTTTGCACGCCACTTTGTCGCTGCGTTCATAGCCAAGCTCGTAACTTTGGTCTTCCCGTTTTGGGGCTGTCTCTCGCGCGCCCATGATTGAAACCTGGGTGCAGTTGGCTAAAGAGACGAGACCCCACTTGTAAGCAGGTCAGCAATTCCCACAGGGGTACCTGGGCGCGTAAGAGCCCTGTGAAACCTTGGCATGCTGGGGTTGGCCTTGGTAGCTTGCTGAGGGTTGTGGGGGGACCTGCAGGAGGATCCGGGTGCAACAACCTGGGGAGTTCTGGGAAGCCTGCTTGCAGGGAGAGGATTTTGCCATTTTGCCAGTCAAGTGGCTGTTTGAGCTGGGAGCACAGGTAGGCCTGGACTGAGCCCCAAATTTCTGACGCCCAGCAAGTTTCAGCGAGTCTGGCCTCCGTTTTACAACCTGTCTTGCCGCCGTTGAGTGAATGACTGCAGTTGATCGGTTAGTAAGCCAGTTGTTAAGTGAATCCAGCTCCCCCGTTGACTTTGATCGGCAGGTGGTTGCAAAAGGGGACCACCTGGAACATTGCAACCATCATAAATACCCCGTTTCCCTGAAAATAATTATCCAAAAAATAAGACCTAGCTTGATTTTTTTTTACACGTGTGTCCAATATAAGCCCTACCCCCCTCCCCAAAATAAGCCCTAGTTAAGACCTCACCCCACTCTGGGGTGCATAGGGTGGGGTGAGGTAGACAGGTAAAAATCAAGGTAGGATGGAGATGGGGAAGGTGAAGCTGCCCTACCGATACTTACCTTCGGACAGTTGCAGTCAGGCCTCATACCCCCCTCTACACCTGCCTCACCATGCCGGCCCACTTCTTCTGTGGCCACTGATCCGCGCCAATCCGGAGCTCTGTTATTGGCTGCAGAGGCCCTTCCTGATGGCCTCTGGTGGCAAAACGAGGCCAGGGGTGAGGCACGCGTCCACCAGGAGCCCCTTTCTCACCTGCAAGAGGCCTTTCCTGAAGGCCCCTGGCAAAAGAACGGAGGCCGGGGACGATGCACTCAAGCGGCGGCAAGTGGCTACAGAGGTGGGCTGGCGGAGGGCTCCTGTTAAGCGGGGCGAGTCAAGTGGAAGGTGTCCCCCGAAAATAAGACCTGGTGCCAGGAGTAGGATTCAAATTTTGTAACAGCTGGTTCTGTGGGCGGTGGCTAGGTGGGCATGGCCATGTGACTAGGTGGGTATGGCTTTTTTGCAGCAACACCCCCCCCATTTTGGGGGGCCTTCGGGGCCTCCTGGACGGAGCAGTAAGTAAGCGAGGAGAATCCTGGAATAGCTGATCATAGGAACAGCTGATCGTCGGCAGGGGGAAAAAAGGAAATACCTTAAGGAGGGACTGGATGGGGAAGACCACGGTCGGCTCGGGCATGTGCGCAATGTTGTGCATGCGCGATAAGAACTGACTGGGAGGGAGGGGTGGGTGGAGAGGGGTGGGCCCAGCCAGGGGCCTGATTTGCTGGTTTTCCAAACTGTGCAGAATCATAACAACCAGTTCTATAGAACCGGTCCGAACTGGTAGAATGCCCCCCCGGCCTGGTACCTTTTGGGTGGTAAAAAAAAATAAAAATAAAACCAGGTCTTATTTTCGGGGAAACACGGTACGAGTTGGGGACTGACAAGCACCTGAATTTGGATCCCGTGACGGCCAAGAATGCCGCAAGAGTCATAAGCTGGAAAAAAAAAGAGGTCCTGAGTACCCTTTTTTCCAGGGTCCCTTGAACTTGGAATGGTCGCTAAATGAAACCCTCGAGAACCACCGGCACTGCTCAACCTGGCTGGGGAGTTGAAGTCCAACCCATCTTCAAGCAGCTCGGGTTGAAAAATTCTCTCCTAGAGTAACCCACCTCGGGTGGTGGCTCCTTGAGGGCCCAGGAGAAGAACGGCGCTTAGCCAGGTGAGACGATGGGCAAAGAGGCATGGAAGGATGACGACGGATGTTCGTGGTTGGCCACAAGTGTCCGTTTATTTAGCAAGAGTCGGAGAGGACACCGGAAGGACGCCCTTCCCCTTCTCTCGCGAGGCGCAGAATCGACCGGCGGCCCCCCCGGATCACAGTGGCACCTTGGCAGGGTTTTCCCCCCCGTCGGGGAGCGGAGTCACTTAAGGCAAAGCATCGGAGCAGGAGGGAGGACGGGAAGTGGGCCGGCCGGGGGACCCTTGCAAAGAGAAGGACCGGCCGACGGTCGAGGACCTTCTCTGTCTTGCCGGACACCCGGCCCGTCTTTGGCAAAGACCCGTAAAAGCACGAGGAAGAGGAGGAGGAGGAGGAGGGACGAAGAGGCACAGCGGCGTCCGGGAGGGCCAGGAGTCCTCGCAGGGCATCGTTCGGAAAGCTTTGGCACTCTCGGCGGAGTCGGGATAGAGGACAGGGGCGCACGGCCTGCCCGTCGGTTAGATCTCCTGCAAGGATGGGCCGGGGTCGCTGTGCTCTCGCTTCACCCGGGGCTTCACCCGGGCTCCGGCCTCGTGTCCCAAAGTGCCGAAGGCGTCTGTGGGAAAGGAGAAAGAGGGGACCAGCTTTACTCTGGGGTGAGGGGCAGGGCGGGGGAATCCCCTCTTTGTGGAGGAAGGCCAGAGAGTCCCTACCTTTCTCGAGCACCGCCGGGGACAGGGAGGCGAGGTCGCTGAACTGGAAGAGAGAAGACGACGGGGGTTCAATGGGGGCTCCGGAGACCAGGCAGGGAGGGAGGAAGGGGCCGGTCTCCCACCCGGGCCCTCTCCCAGGGGTGCATGCAGTAATGGCGGCGGCAACGTTCAGGTCTACAGCCCCGGAGGCCAAAGGGAGGAGCGGGGTCTCTGGAGGGTCTGCCAGAACTGAGCAGGACTCCCCCAGAAAGGGAGGCGGTGTCTCCAGCCCCTCCCGGTGTGTGTGTGTGTGTGTGTGTGTGTGTGTGTGTGTGTATGTGTGTGTGTGTGTTATTTTTAAACTGGGGAGAATCATCCAGCTGGCCAGCCTTCCATGGGACAACTCAGGGCAGGACGACTGAACCGTTCAATGGGATTGTTTCAAATACATGGAAAAAGATGACTGTAATTTTTGGACATCCACGTTTCATGGCGCCTCCTTTTGCATCCATTCTCTTTAATTGCCGTAGCAACAGCACTTGGACTTATGTGCCGCTTCGTAGTGCTTTTACAACCCTCTCTAAGCGCTTTACAGAGTCAGCCTCTTGCCCCCCAACAAACTGGGTCCTCGTTTTAGCCACCTTGGAAGGACGGAAGGCTGAGTCGATCTTGAGCCGGTGAGGACCGAACTTGCTGGCAGTGAGCAGTGAGTTAGGCTGCAATACTGCATCCTGACCACTGAAGCACTATGGCTCTTCCTTCCTTCCTTCCTTCCTTCCTTCCTTCCTTCCTTCCTTCCTTCTCTTTCTTTTCCTTCCTTCCTTCCTTCCTTCCTTCCCTTTCTTTTCCTTCCTTTCCTTCCTTCCTTCCTTCCCTTTCTTTTCCTTCCTTCCTTTCCTTCCTTCCTTCCTTCCCTTTCTTTTCTTTCCTTCCTTCCCTTTCTTTTCCTTCCTTCCTTTCCTTCCTTCCTTCCTTCCTTTCTTTTCCTTCCTTCCTTTCCTTCCTTCCTTCCTTCCCTTTCTTTTCCTTCCTTCCTTTCCTTCCTTCCTTCTCTTCCTTCCTTTTCCTTCCTTCCTTTTCTTTTCCTTCTTTCCTTCCTTCCCTTTCTTTTCCTTCCTTCCTTCCTTTTCTTTTCCTTCCTTCCTTCCTTCCCTTTCTTTTCCTTCCTTCCTTCCCTCCTTTTCTTTCCTTCCTTCCCTTCCTTCCTTCCTTCCCTTTTCCTTCCTTCCTTCCTTCCATCCTTCCTTCCTTCTCTTTCTTTGCCTTCCTTCCTTCCCTTTCTTTTCCTTCCTTCCTTCCTTCCTTCCTTCCTTCCTTCCTTCCTTCCTTCCTTCCATCCTTCCTTCCTTCTTTCTTTTCCTTCCTTCCTTCCCTTTCTTTTCCTTCCTTCCTTCCTTCCCTTTTCCTTCCTTCCCTTTTTTTTTCTTCCTTCCTTCCTTCCGTTTCTTTTCCTTCCTTCCTTCCTTCCTTCCTTCCCTCCCTCCTGCCTTCCTTTGCCTTCCTTCCTTCCTTCCTTCCTTCCTTCCTTCCTTCCTTCCTTCCTTCCTTCCTTCCTTCCTCCCTCCCTCCCTCCCTTCCCTTTCTTTTCCTTCCTTCCTTCCTTCCTTCCTTCCCACTTAGCACTTGGACTTATGTGCCGCTTCAGAGGGCTTTTACAACCCTCTCTAAGCGCTTTACAGAGTCAGCCTCTTGCCCCCCAACAAACTGGGTCCTCGTTTTAGCCACCTTGGAAGGACGGAAGGCTGAGTCGATCTTGAGCCGGTGAGGACCGAACTTGCTGGCAGTGAGCAGTGAGTTAGGCTGCAATACTGCATCCTGACCACTGAAGCACTATGGCTCTTCCTTCCTTCCTTCCTTCCTTCCTTCCTTCCTTCCTTCCTTCCTTCCTTCCTTCCTTCCTTCCTTCCTTCCTTCTCTTTCTTTTCCTTCCTTCCTTCCTTCCTTCCTTCCCTTTCTTTTCCTTCCTTTCCTTCCTTCCTTCCTTCCCTTTCTTTTCCTTCCTTCCTTTCCTTCCTTCCTTCCTTCCCTTTCTTTTCTTTCCTTCCTTCCCTTTCTTTTCCTTCCTTCCTTTCCTTCCTTCCTTCCTTCCCTTTCTTTTCCTTCCTTCCTTTCCTTCCTTCCTTCCTTCCCTTTCTTTTCCTTCCTTCCTTTCCTTCCTTCCTTCTCTTCCTTCCTTTTCCTTCCTTCCTTTTCTTTTCCTTCTTTCCTTCCTTCCCTTTATTTTCCTTCCTTCCTTTCTTTTCCTTCCTTCCTTCCTTTTCTTTTCCTTCCTTCCTTCCTCCCTTCCTTCCTTCCTTCCCTTTCTTTTCCTTCCTTCCTTCCCTCCTTTTCTTTCCCTTCCTTCCCTTCCTTCCTTCCTTCCTTCCTTCCCTTTTCCTTCCTTCCTTCCTTCCATCCTTCCTTCCTTCTCTTTCTTTTCCTTCCTTCCCTTTCTTTTCCTTCCTTCCTTCCTTCCCTTTTCCTTCCTTCCCTTTGTTTTTCTTCCTTCCTTCCTTCCGTTTCTTTTCCTTCCTTCCTTCCTTCCTTCCTTCCTTCCTTCCTTCCTTCCTTCCTTCCTTCCCTTCCCTCCCTCCTGCCTTCCTTTGCCTTCCTTCCTTCCTTCCTTCCTTCCTTCCTTCCTTCCTTCCTTCCTTCCTTCCTCCCTTCCTCCCTCCCTCCCTTCCCTTTCTTTTCCTTCCTTCCTTCCTTCCTTCCCACTTAGCACTTAGACTTATATGCCGCTTCAGAGGGCTTTTACAACCCTCTCTAAGGGGTTTACAGAGTCAGCCTCTTGCCCCACAACAATCCGGCTCCTCCTTTTACCGACCTCGGAAGGATGGACGGGAGGCCGGTCAGCCTGGAGCCGCTCAGGGGTCGAACTGCTGGCAGTCCACAGAATTAGCCTGCAATGCTGCCTTGTGACCACCGCATCCCTCCCTTTGCTCGACATCAGTGCAAGTCTTGTCCTGCAGCGAGTTTTCCCGTGGCCTAGACCGCCCCCACACCGCTAAGCAGGGGACCCATGTTCCCCTGCCCCCCCCGGCCATGATTCCTGCCCTGCAAGGTCTCCTGCTCCAGCCGGGGGTTGGGCTAGAAGACCTCCAAGGGTCCCTCTCAACTCTTGTTCTTCTGTGACCCCCGGCTCGTTCCCGGCGCTCTCACCTCTCCCATCACCGCGATGGGCGTCTCCCCCGTGGCTTCGGCCACCCGGTGCTCCACCAGGTAGAACATGTACTCGTCGTACAGGAGGCGGATCAGGTGGAAGGAGCCGAAACTGGCGGCGCTGCGCAAGGTGAGGTCGCGGATCACCATGGAGCTGGGGGAGAAAGGAAGGGGTGCCCGGCAGCTTAGCCTGAGACCCTGGGGGGGGGGAGGGGAGGGGGAGGCCCTCCCTGCCTTGGTAAGAGAGGAGGGGCCTTTCCCTGCCCCGGGGGTGTGGGGGGAGGGCTCTCGGCAAAGCGACACGTCTGGGTGTGTGTGTGTGTGTGTGTGTGCGTGCGTGCGTGTGCTGATAGAAGGGAGTATTTGCAGGGTTGAACTGAGAGGTCCTTGGGGGGGCTCTGTGAACTAGACTGTTTTCTTGTAGACGTTTCATGGCCCAGCTAGGTAATGTCATCAGTGCTAGAAGGAAATGGAGTTTGCAGGGAGGAGGAGGAGGAGGAGGAAGACAGAGGGAGAGAGAGGGAAGGAGGAG
The DNA here is from genome assembly GCF_049901715.1 of Pseudonaja textilis. Taxonomy (NCBI): domain Eukaryota; kingdom Metazoa; phylum Chordata; class Lepidosauria; order Squamata; family Elapidae; genus Pseudonaja; species Pseudonaja textilis. The sequence continues at coordinate 317,646,668 of NC_141990.1, read as the reverse complement.
GACTGTGGGGTCCTTGGGGTCTCTGATCATGGTTGTTTTCTTGCAGATGTTTCATTACTCAAAGAAGAAGAAGAAGAAGAAGAAGAAGAAGAAGAAGAAGAAGAAGAAGAAGAGGAGGAGGAGGAGGAGGAGGAGGAGGAGGAGGAGGAGGAGGAGGAGGAGGAGGAGGAGGAGGAGGAGGAAGGGGAGGGGGAGGGGGAGGAGGAGGAGGAGGAGAAGAGGAGGAGGAGGAGGAGGAGGAAGGGGAAGGGGGAGGAGGAGGAGGAAGAGAAGAGGAGGAGGAGGAGGAGGAGGAGGAGGAGGAAGGGGAAGGGAGGAGGAGGAGGAGGAGGAGGAGGAGGAGGAGGAGAAGAAGAAGAAGAAGAAGAAGAAGAAGAAGAAGAAGAAGAAGAAGAAGAAGAAGAAGAAGAAGAAGAAGAAGAACAACAACAACAACAACAACAACAACTGTGGGGTCCTCGGTGCTCTCTGAACTCGTCTGTTTGCTTGCAGACGTTTCATTACCCAGCTGGGTAACACCATCACTACAACTCCAGCGCAGGATCGTGTCGGTGTTCGTGTTTAGATACAACGTGATGGCGTCACGACAGGCTCTTCCAGGTAAGGGAACCCTCCCCAAGGAGAAAGCTAGCAGAGCAGACCGCAGTAACCGGTCAGTTTCTACACACACACACACACACACACACACAGAGGAGGGGCCGGGAGGGGCGAGGTGGGGGGGGGCGCTTACCTGTAGAAGGACCACTTCAGCAGGAACTGCCGGGCCGCCCGGGGGAAGCTGGCCGCCCCCTCGTGGGGCTTCAGCACCTGCGACACCACCTGGCCCAGCCACCTCGCCCACTGGTCCAGGGAGCTCTGCTGCTGCAGCGTCACCTTGAAATCGTGCTCCAGTTTCTGCACCAGCCCCTCTTCGCACTGGCAGACCCAGGAGGCTTGCTCCTGCCCGGGGGAGGGGAGGGGGAGAGGGAGAGGGAGAGAGACCCAGAGAAGAGGAGGTTGGAGGAGGAGCTGGGCGGGTTTCCTTCTGCAGGCGTCTCATGAGCCAACTTGGTGACTTCATCAGTGCCAGAAGGGAGGAGGGTTTGCAGAAGGTTGGCAGGGAGGAGAAAGGGGACCCTGGGCGCCCTCTGAGCTTCCTGGCGGGCGTTTTATGACCCTGTTAAATAACACCATCAGAGCTAGGGAAGGAGGGAGGAGGAGGAGGAGGAGGAGGACAACGACAGAGGGGTTCTGGGTGGTTTTCTTGCAGATGTTTCACTGCCCAACTAGGTAGCGTCATCAGAGCTAGAAGAGAGTGGTTTTGCACTGCAGAGTGGTGGAGGAGGAGGAGGAGGAGAATCAGGAGGAGGATTCTGGGGTCCTTGGGGGTCTCTGAGATTGGTGGTTTTCTTGCAGATGTTTCATGACTCAACTAGGTAGCATCATCAGTGTTAGAATGTAGCTGAATGCAACGAAATTTCATTTTAGGGTATGGCGACGAGTGCACATTCTATCTATTTTATCTTCTTTCTATCTATCTATCTATCTATCTATCTATCTATCTATCTATCTATCTATCTATCTATCTGTTATCTTCTATCTATCTATCATCTATCTATCTATCTATCTATCTATCTATCTATCTATCTATCTATCTATCTATCTATCTATCTATCTATCTATCTATCTATCATCATCATCTGTGTGTCTTCTGTCTACCTATCTATCTACATACCTACCTACCTACCTATCATGTCTCTGAGTGTGTGTGTGTCTACCTACCTACCTACTTACCTACCAACCAACCTATTATCTGCCTGCCTATCTACCTACTTATCTACCCACCCACCCACTCACCCATCCATCATCTATCCATTATCCGTCTATCAATCATCTTTATCTACCTACCTACAGTACCTACTTACTTTGTCTCTGCCTGCCTACCTACAAACCTACTTATCTATCTATTTATCATCTCTCTCTCTCTCTCTCTCTATCTTTCTCTCTCTCTCTGCCTCTCTGCCTCTCTGCCTCTCTGGAAGTTGCTCTGTGTTTACATATGGTAGCTTGGCTTGCCAGCGTTGATTATTTGTCTGGTGTTGATCCCTGCTTATCTGGGTTTCTCTTTCGGTGGGGGCCCTTGGTGGTGGTCTTCTTGCAGACATTTCACTACCCAACATGATAACACCGTCACTTGCCAGCATTAATGAGGAGTGTTGATTTTCTCCTTGGTAAGGTACTGTACCTAAACAGGGAGCCCATCCTGTTTTCAGCCTGGGTGTTTGCAGCCAGGGTGTGAAACAGACTCCTTCCCCCCTGCCGCCCCTCCTTCCCTCTTCCCTCTTCCCCAAATTGCAAATCTGGACTTTCTCTTTAAAAGGACAGTAACTTTGGACCTTCAATAAATAGGGAAGTATTGTTATAACCAATATATCTTCCTCTGAAGATTGGAAGCAATTTTATTTCCGGTGATATAAGCAGAAGTATATTGAAGCCAGGAGCGAATGCTCAATACAAATCGGAGTCGACATAGTAAAAATATAAACTGTTCAAATTGCCAGTGCAAGACTATCTTTCTTTCTCTTTCTCTTAAAAGCAACAAACTTGGAAAACATATTTAAATTAACTAGGAGGGGGCCAGAAATCCCATTCATCAAGGGAAAACAAAACAAAAAATTTCCTGTTGCCTCCCAGTGAATTGTTCTGTTTATCTCTGCTGAAGAAGGGGCCAGAGATCCCCCGTCAACATCTTTGCATCTTTACAATCTCAAAAACTCAATCTACAAAACAAGAAAGGGAGTGTAAACCCTTGCTCATTGATTGTTTTCAAACAGCCCAGGAAAAGAGACCTTGTGCCAGTTTATCAAGGGTTATAAACCTATTCTCAGATATCAGCAACAGCTAAGCAAAACAAAGCAAAGCATTAACCCTTTACTTACCAACTCTCAATACTGCTTCATACTACTTACTTTCATTATCGCAAAAAATCAATTTCTTTAAAATAATTAATTTTCATCAAATGATTGATTTATTGTTTTTTGCTTAGTATGATTGAATGTTTAGTGCATATAGTGTAATTACTGAATACCTGATTAGTAAAATCAGTGATTTAGTGAATTTAATTGACCACTGTGTTTAGTAATTACTGTAATAAATTAGGCTGTTCGTTGCTGAGCAAAATTTGATTAGAGTGATTTGAATAACCAATTGATCAATTGATTTTTAGTAATAAGCAACCTTACTTTTGATTTGTTCTCTAACATATCAATTACATTTATTAATTACCAACATTCATTAAGTAACTCTCTACCTATCACATTAACTAGCTATTGTAATTGATTACTGTACCATGCCAGCGAAAAACTCCAAACCAAAACAAAAGAAAAATATCTTTACCAATGACCTCCAGACTCCTGCACATGTTTCAAATGTCTTGAAACCATCAATGAAAGCGAAATTTACATCAAATGACACCTATGGGATAATCTAGCCCACCCTGCCTGCTTAAACGCAAACAAAAACCTAGCTGATATGGTTAAAAATTCAGATACATTCTTTTTTCTATGTCCATCATGTTCTCCTAAGCTAAACAAACTGAGTACCCTACCTGACAGAGTTGAAAACATAAAATCACTCATTCACTCAATAGAAGAACGCTTTGCAACAAATTTTGAAACAACTATACAAGCAAGCCTAATCTCTCTTGAAAAAAAAAAATACAGCACGGATAAGTGAGTACCTATCAGCTCAAAATCAAATCCCACAACAACCACAACTGCGACCTCAACTACAATCACATACAACCAAAAATAACCACCAAACCACAACCACAAACAATTACTATCCCTTCAAATAATTCCACAAATAATATCTCCTTACTCATCAAAGACACCATGGAACGTGAACAGAAACGTCCAAAGGCCATCTTATTTGGACTCGAAGACACCAACGAATCAGACAACATCACCAAAGTTTGTGATATCATAAGCAACTCTAATACAACAAACATCTCTCCTGAAGATATCATTGAAATAACCAGAGATGGCCATGGGTACAAATACAATGACGGCTCTGTGGCCCCAAGATTTTGTAGAGTTGTATGCAAAAATGAGTCCAGCAAACGCATATTCTTTCATACAATAAATGCCATTGCAAAAACCAATCCCAACCACAAAAAACTTCGCTCGAGACCAGATTTATCCATACTACAAAGAATCCACTCCCATGAACTCCACGCAGAACTCAAAAACCGTCTAGACAATGGAGACAAGGACCTGTACGTTGACTATAGAGCTGATTGAATCAAAAGAAAGTCACACAACCCACAACTCCACATCCAACCCCACCCCACCCAATCCAACATCACTCAAAACTAGGCATGCACGCCACTAACTACCTCTATTCCAACCACAACTGGCCTTAAATGCAAGCTACTCAATCCAAGAAGCCTTGCAATTTCTCCTCTTAATAAATGCGGCTAAATTCGACATGATATTTGTCTGTGAAACATGGCTCAATGCATCTCCCCCTGACTCCATTACCACAGTAAGAGACTATCATGTTTACCAGTCAGATCGTGAAATTCATAGAGAAGGTGGTGTTGCTATCTTCTATAAAAAGTCCCTACATCTAAAAAACATCCAAGTTACCCAGGAGCTTGCTATTCCTGAGACCATCATCTGTGAACTGTCCTTAAATATCACATTTCGGTTCTTACTATATTACAGAGCCCCTGATTATGACATCGAACATGCAAACAAGCTAAATACACTACTAACTTGGGAAGCATCCTGCCCACACGCTTTTATCTTTCTTGGTGACTTCAATCTACCTCATCTTAACTGGACCCTAAACGAATGTACAACTGAACCCACACATACAACCTTTTACAATGCAGTAACAAATCTGGGAATAGAACAACTAGTAAGTAACAACACTAGACTTAACAACTGCCTCGATCTCATCTTCTGAAATAGTTTGAATTCAATTTACGGAATACGAATTAAAGAACCCTTTTCCAACAGTGACCACAACATGATTGACTTTTGTCTCAACATACGTCCACACAAAAATCATCACAAAGACAGAATCCCCAATTATAACTTCAAAAAAGGCAACTATGACCTTATAAACAACGATTTCTCATCCCTTGATTGGCAATTTCTATTCACTGGATGCAATACTGTAGAAGACCATTACAACATATTTTTAATTGAAGTCAAAAAAGTCATCAAACTATATGTACCATTAACAACTCCCAAAACCAGAAAAAAAAAAAAATTACCCATAACAATAAGGAAACTTCAATCCAAAAAGAAATCACGTTGGCGGAAAAACAAATCTGGTCGCGTTGCCAACTTCAAAAGCCAATACAAAAATTTATGCCACCAGATAAAAACTGAATGCACCAATTATCACATTAAACAATAAGAAAACCTTCTACGCACCAATTCCACCCGCGCTTTCTACAATTTTGTAAACAGCAAACTAAAAGACTCAAGGTCCATCCCACCCTTGTAAGGACGTAATGGTAAAGACTGCAACGACGACACCATTAAAGCCAACCTCTTTAACACATTCTTTGGCTCAGTATTTGTAAACAGCAATGGATCATGCCCAGTATTTCCTAGCCTAACCACAGACAACTACTGTACAATGATCTAATACATATTGATTTTACAGAAGACATTGTTGAAAAAGCACTGCACAATCTGAAACCATCTCTATCTATTGGACCGGACAGAATATATGCCTACTTCTTAAAAAAGCTATCCACTGCCATAGCAGAACCTCTACGCATACTCTTTGAAAAATCTTTCAGGACCAGCTCCTTGCCAAAACTATGGTCACAAGCCACGGTCATCCCCAATCTCCTTATGCTGCGTTACCTGTAAAGTCATGGAATCAATTATTAACCAATCCATCATCCTCCACTTAGAGACAAATAACCTACTCTCTAATAAACAATTTGGTTTCAGAAAAAAACTATCCTGCAATCTGCAACTCTTACACTGCAAAAACATATGGACTACATAACTCAATCAAGGCAAAGCAATAGATGCAATCTACATAGATTTCTGTAAAGCCTTTGATTCAGTGGTACACGAGAAACTGCTCCTAAAACTAAAATCTTATGGTATCTCTGGACAACTGCACAGCTGGATAGAAGCATTCCTGGCAAACAGACAACAAATAGTCAAAATTGGGAGCGTCCTATCAAATTCTGTACCTGTCAACAGTGGTGTCCCCCAAGGCAGTGTTCTAGGACCAACTCTTTTCATCCTCTACATAAATGACCTCTGTGATCATATCAAGAGCAACTGCGTTCTTTTCGCTGATGATGTAAAGCTATTCAACACCACAGACAATACAGCTACGCTTCAAAAAGACCTTGACTGTGTATCAGAATGGTCAAACAAATGTCAACTTCAAATCTCAACAAATAAATGTTCTGTCTTACATATTGGCAAAAAATATATCAGAAAATAAAATACAAGCTGAATAGTCAAGACCTTGTTGATGATCCAAGCTCTGTCAAGGACCTTGGAGTTCTCATCTCTAACTATCTAAGTGCTAGAGCCCACTACAACTACATAGCCAAAAAGGCGTTAAGAGTTGTTAACCTAATCCTATGTAGCTTTTTCTCAGGTAATATCACACTACTAACTAGAGCATACAAAACATTTGCTAGATCAATACTCAACTACAGCTCATCAGTCTGGAACCCACATTACGTATCTGATATTAGCACGGTTGAGAAAGTCCAGAAATATTTCACAAAAAGAGTTCTCCACTCCTCTACTCGTTGTAGTATACCTTATGCCACCAGACTTAAAATTCTAGACCTAAAAAACCTGGAACTACGCCGCCTTTGGTCTGATCTAAGTATAGTATATAAAATCATACATTGCAATGTCCTACCTGTCAATGAATACTTCAGCTTCAACCACAACAACACAAGAACACACAATAGATACAAACTCAAGGTTAACCGCACCAAACTCGACTGCAGGAAATACGACTTCAGCAACAGAGTGGTCAATGTCTGGAATCCTCTACCCGACTCTGTGGTTTCTTCCCCAAACCCCAAAAACTTTAACCTTAGACTTTCTACTATTGACCTCACCCCTTTCCTAAGAGGTCTGTATGAGGCATGCATAAGTGTACCAATGTGCCTACTGTCCCTGTCCTATTGTTTCTTTTATTTTTCTTATATGTATCCATGTATTCATAACTATGTTTTTACTTATACCTATTATCTTGTAAGCAATTGACAAACAAACATAAATAAATAAAAATAAGTAAAAGATTCAGTAGCACTGATGATGTTCCCGAGTCGGATCATGAAACGTCTGCAAGAAACACCACCCAGCTCAGAGAGCACTGAGGACCCCACAGTCATTCTCCTCCCCTTCCTCCTCCTCCCCCTCCTCTCTGCAAACTCCACTCCCTTCTATCACTGATGAAGTTCCCTAGTTGGGTCATGAAACGTCTGCAAGAAACACCACCCAGCTCAGAGAGCCCCAAGCGACCCCCTACTCTTAATTCCCAAATTCTCACTATTTCTGGCAAACAAAAACTCTATTACACAGTGTCGTTTTCGGGCCGCGTCCTGCTACAGAAGTGCCGGACTAGGAGTCCCACCCACCAGGGTGCCCATGGCCGCAAGGCAGCCCTGCCTGCTGCCCGCCCACCCACCCCCACCAACACGCCCAGGAGACCCCCGAGTCCTGAACTGACCTGCACGTTGGCAAAATCCACCCGGTTGAGATCGCTGAGCATTTGGTTGATCTGGGAGGTGTTCTGGAGGACGGCCCGGGCGGCCTGAGCCAGGTGGTTCAGAGAGGTGTACCTGCGCAGGGTCTGGGCAAAGGCACTCACCACGCTCACCTGGGGGAAGAGAGAGAGCAGGAGGCTGCCCAGGTAGGAAGCCAGGAGGAAGCAGTCCCCCGATACTTATGGTGACACCTCCAAGGCAGACAAAATTACCCAAGGAACAATTGATTGGATACATCATATATGGGCACAAACTGGTGAAAAACCGACTCTGAAAGTTCCCGCGGCTTTCACCTGATTAAAAGTCAAAGTTTCCCTCAAAGTTTCCCCAAACAAACAGTCGCACGGTCCAATCAAAAGGCTGCCCGGTTGCTTGGTTACTTGGCTCCTCCTCTGGCCAGCCCCCTGTGAGAAGGTCCTTGGTTCCCACAGGGTAACTTTCTCGTTTCGGCTCACTTTCAGGGTCGACCTTCCCTTTCTAAATTTTAAAGATATTTTGTGTGTGTGTGTGTGTGTGCGCGCACCCGAGATGAGAGATTAGGTCGGTCATGGGTCTCCACGGAATCCCACCACGGATGCAAAGGGCACCATCGTGTCCTTGGCAAGACGAGGTCGAGAGCCGGCCCTGGCGTCCCGGTGCCCCCTTCAAGGAGGAAGAGGGTAGCGAGGGTGACATTTTGGGTGGGAATTTTGTTCCTGGGGGGGTGGGGTGGGGGGGGTGGGGGAGACCACGGCGCTGCTTGCTTACCTTACTCTGGACCACGGGCTGCGGGAACTCGCTCATGGCGCTCATCAGCCAGCCTTCCAGGCTCTTGGCAAAGTTGCGGATGGCTTGGGTCAAGGTGCCTGCGGCGGAAGAGAAGGGAGCGGCCTCAGCCGAGACGGGCAGCTGCGATCCCCGACCGGAAGACCCAAAGGGGCTTCTTCCCCCCCCCCTCAAAAAAAAAAGCAACTGGAGTTTTCTGATTTTTCGTTTGGAGAGGGTTCGCTTCTCCTCCAAGAAGCTTCTTCTTCAGCTCTGACTGGATGGTTGGGGAAGGGAAGGATGGAGACTCCTTGCAGACCGCTGGGACATTTGCATCCTTTTTAAGAGAGTCGTTGAGGCCGCTTGGTGGTTTTACCTGCGACCTCGGGGGTCACCTTGGAACTGCTGAATGGACTCTGTGGTAGACCAGAGACGGACGATGTGGTCAGCAGTTCTAAGATGGCCCCACACGCCATTTGTACTACTCAGGTGATCCTATGGCCCACAACAATCTGGGTCCTCCTTTTACTGACCTCGGAAGGAAGGATGGAAGGTTGAGTCAACCTTGAGTCTGTCAGGATCGAACTGCCGGCTGTGGGCAGAGTTAGCCTGGAATACGGCATTCTAACCATTGTGCCACCATGACACCACTGTATTAGGAAATATCTTCAGGGCTAGGATGGAGAGGGCTTTGTGGAATGGGGAGAGGAAAGGCGGAGGAGGAGGAAGAGGAGGAGGAGAAAGGGAGGAGGAGGAGGATTATGGGGTCCTTGGTGCTGATAGGTGACACAAGTAGGTGACATCATCAGAGTTGAAGGGAGTGCTGTGTAGATACAAGTGGGTTGCCCTGTTTAGTGTAAGGTACAGCAGGAGCATTGATTTCTACTCGGTAGTTCCTAAAACAACTGTTTGTCAACTAAAAAAATACTCCTTTGATCTTTTTAGTTGCCAGCAGAAAGGGAGAGAAAGCAGCGCATTCCTTAAATGCTTCAGATAACTGCTAGGCAGTCCAAAGCTGTCTGCGTGCAAGATTATTATTGGAGAGCATGATTGATGACTCTTGGCTATGGATGTGTCCCATTGGAGAATATACACCTAGGGGGGGTGGGAGGAAGACCAGGGTGATGAATGAATGTATTTTAGTGTCAGTTGCACCCAGGCTAATGCCAACATGGCCGCTCCTAATAAATCATTTTTTTTTTTTACTCTGAGAGATGTGGCTAGAGACTTATGATTTGAATGGAGGTGGATTTGTTGGGAGCTATTTTTTTTACCAATCCAAAATACGCTAGAGAATTGTGTGAGACTGAGGCAAACCAGCCATCAACGGGCACAGAGAGATAAATAACACGTACACACCGTTCAGAACCACAAGACCAAAAGGGGAATTCTGGGAGTTGGAAGTCTACCCATTTTAAAGTAGGTGAGACTGAGAAACCCGGCCAGAGCAGGAATCTGTATTTTGGTACCCGCTAAACCCCTCCCCATCAAAAGAGAACCCGCCACTGCCCAAAGCAGTATGTTTCCACGGCGCTTTCTCCCCATGGCTGGTTATTGAAATCCAGTTCCTTATCCTACCCTCTGGAACAACTCTGAGGTTTTTCAGGCTGGCGAGAACCTCAAACTCTCCACCGATGCCCCGTGTTCAAATCCCTTAAAGAACGGGAAGCTTAAAAAAAGGCCCCCAAGGTATTGTACCAGAGATATACAGTAGAGAACTGATACATTTGATTGTGAATGTACTAAAAGCAGCTAGAATTGTTATTTGCAAAGAATTGGAAAAAGGAGGAAATACCAACACAGGAGGAAGTTATTAAGAAAATAGTGGAATGTGCTGAAAATGAGTAAATTGACATTTGAAATTAGAGAACAAGAAAAAAAAACAGTATTATAAGATATGGGATTTATTTTATCAATGGTAAGAAAAAAAAGTGTGGAAATGATATATTTTATAGATAAATTTGCAATATAAAAATAATAGAATTTAAGAGAAAATGATATAAGAATGTATTTTTTATTAGATGCAGTGGCAATGGAAGTTACATTACATATTGGTTTAAAATGTTGAATATCCTATATGAAGTGGTGGAACAAATAGTTATTGTTAAATGAAAGAACCATAATGATAATAATACTTATATATATACATAAAATGGAAAATATGAGAATTTATGGGACTTGTGAAGGAGGACTACAGACACGTAGCACAAAATAAACGCAACCAGTCGACACACTGTACGTAACTGAAAGATGGTTTCATGTTTTTATGTATTGTTTTGTCTGTGTTTGTTTAGAAAAATAAAAAACTTTATAAAAAAAGAAAAGGCCCCCAAGGATTTGCGGAGAGGAAATATGATCGAAAACTCGGTGATGGAGGAGTCTGAGCTGAATGGGGAAGAGGAAGAGGCGGGTTCGTGCACCCACGCACGCACACACACACACGCAGACACCCTGGTCCCTTTTACGCACCGGGAACAGGCCGGAGAACGTCCGGGATGAGAATCTCCACCAGGGTTTGGTACAAGAGGTGGTCACAGCTCCGCATCCAGGCCAGGATGGGCTCGTGTTTGCATAAGGCGATCAGCTGGTGTCTCGGGAGGATGGCTTCGTAGGACTCTTCGCTGCAAAGGGAAGGCATGACTGAAAGCATCCGGGCCGCCCCTCTTCCTAAAAAAATCCCCTCCAAGGACTCGTCTCCGCATTCGGAGCCAACGCTTCGAGGGCAGAGTTAAAATACAGGTGGTCCCCCACTGTCCACTAAAAAAATATGCTCGTTTGGTCTTTTTAGTTGACAGCAGAAAGAGAGCGTGTCATGCCCTTGTTAACAGCCAGGCTCTGAGGGAGAGGAGGGACAGCCGGCAGGGAGTGGCGGTGTGATTGCGGAGGTTGTGGAGGCCGCCTCTGAATTCACTTTGAGCCTAACTGTCACGGGAAGCAGAGAGGCCTGTGGTGTTACCTGGAGGCTCCGGCAGCAGAAGCGCCCGTCCGGCTGGGGATGGATTCGGAATTCCAGAAGGAACGCCAAAGTTTCTCGAGGAATGGCAGCTGGAGGCTCACCACCACTTCGACGTTGGCCTGCAGGGACAGACGCCCCCCGCCCCCATCAGATTTCGTTCCAGCGTGCGGGAGACCGAGGGAGCAAGGCATCTCTGGACAGAGGTGCTCCCGTGGTTGCCAATTAGACGCCGCACAGCGAGCCAATGGAGGCAGGGCCCCCCAGGAAGGGCCGCATCAAACCTGGCCTCACAGAATCACCTCGCAATGCCGGCGGTAGAAGAGCTGCAGAGCCTGGAGGTCGCGCGTCTCGATCCCTTCCTGCAGGAGGACGCTTTCCGGATTCAGGACCGGGAATTCAGGCAGCACGTGAGTGACGTCTGCGGGGCAAGAAAAAAAATTGTTTGGGAGGGGTTTTGTTTGTTTTATGCACCGTTGCCATAATTGTAGTATCAGGGTTCCAGTTAATACACCCATTTCGGAAGCATCTTCAGGGCAGCCATGTAGTTTCAGTCAATGCGGCTAAATTTTTGTTATACGGCTGGCAAAATTAGGCGGAATCTTAACTGCCCACTGGTGATCCACCGCGAATCGCAAGATATTACCAGTAGCCCTTCTGACTTAACGACCACAATTGTGACCCAAGTTTCCATGGTTAATACGTTGTGTCCCGTTTTACGACTTTTCTGGCCACAGTGGCTAAGGGGGAACCCCTGTGATGGTAAAGTTAGTCCCTCGGTCGTGAAGTGAATCCCCATTGACTTTGCTTATCAGAAGGTCACAATCCTGGGCCACTTGACCACGGGGACACGGCAATGGTCGTAAGGGTGAAAAACAGTCACTTTTTTTCAGTGCTGTCATAACGTCAATCACTAAACAAATGGTTGCAAGCAGAGGGCTCTCTGTACTTCAAAGCCTCGCACGATCTGGCTTTGAGGCGCTGGCTTGGAGCCTGGGATTCAAATTTATATATAGATTAAATTTATGTACCGTCTACCTGCCAGGGACCTACCTGTGCGAGGCTTGCCAAAAGATAACAGACAAGAAATAATTTGCAAAATAAGAATCTTCAAATATAAACTCAGGATACTGGAATGTCCAGGAGGCTGGAGTTTTCAAAACGTCTTTGCTTCCTGCAAAGTACGTTCTCTGCACAGCTGCCTTTTATCTTCTTGAAGGAGGGGCCATTACTTTGCAGCCTTACTCTTGAGTCGCCCGTGCTGTTGTAACTGCTCTTTCCTCCGAGCAAACCTGCGCGCATGTGCGCTTGGCACAGGCTCCTCAGGAAACTCATCGCTGCTGCCAGCCCCCACAATCTCCCAAGGCAGCAGTCCACTCCCCAATGGTCCCGGCCCCTCATCTGAGTCCTCGCTCTCCTCCGCCGTCCGCACCTGCTGCTGGCTAACCACACCATCAGGTTACTCTGATGCTGACCCTGACTCCCACACCTCCTCCTCCTCCTCCTCCTCCTCCTGATTTGGCTGCTGGAGGGCTGCCGGCACATCATGTCGGATAAGGATATAGGGTGGCAAGTAAATCGAATCATTAAACCCAAAGAAGGTAAAAAAATTTGGGGGTCCTGTAAAATGCACTTTATTGACCAAGACCGACAGCAGGCAATCGGAAGCATTTCTCACCAATGTATTGCTGGTGGTGTTGACACTGGGCCGCTACTGACTCTTCGGGGGTAGTGTGGGGGGCACTGATGCTCCCCCCCTCTGTTGCACCATCCAACTTCTGGGAAGGTCGGTACCTGCAGAACGAGAGGGGAAGAGACTCCTTTTATGAGGGCTTTCAGGGAAGGAAGGAAGAATAAGGGCGTAACAGAATTGGAAGGGACCTGAGAGGTCCTCTAGTCCAACCCCGTTTGAGCAAGAGACCATGTTGGACAAACGGTTGTCCGATCTCTTCTTCAAAACTTCCAGTGCTGGAGCACCCACAACGTCTGGATTGCTAGAATATAGAATAACAGAATTGGAAGGCACCTGGGAGGTCTTCTAGTCCAACCCCCTGCCCAAGCAGGAGACCTGATGTCATTTCAGACAAATGGTGGTCCAGTCTATTTTTAAAAATCTCCAGTGTTGGAGCAGGTAGAACTTCTGGTGGCAAGCTGTTCCACTGGTTCATTGTTCTTAGCGTCGGGAAATTTCTCTTTATTTCTAGGTTGGATGCGGGGGCGGGCTTCAAAAAATTTAGCACCCGGTTCTGTGGCCCAGTTGCCGGGTGGGCGTGGCCACGGTGGGCGTGGCCTAGTCAGCATCCTTCACTACCCTGGCCTGGGAGTAGAAATGGGCTGTGGGGGGGGGGCTGTTTTCACCCTCCCCAGGCTCCGGAGGCATCTCTGGAGACTGGAAACGGGCCCATTTCTGGCCTTCCAGAACTTCCAGGCGGCCCATTTTTTTGTCCTCCCGGAGCTTCCACGCAGGCCCTGTACTTTCCTGCGATCCAAAACGGGCCATGCAGGGACTCCCGGGTGGGGCCAGCCAGGGGTGGATTTGCCGGTTCGCCAAACTGGCCACAAAATCAACAACCGGTTCGGCTGAACCGGTGTGAACCGTGTGAGCAGAGGATTCCCTGGTTGGATTTCTCTTGGATAAACTTCCACCTGTTAACTTCTTGTCCCGGCCTTGCGTGCTTTGGAAAACAGGTTCATCCCTAGTGGTGTGTTTGTGTGTGTGTGTGTGTGTATGTGGTTGGGTGGGTGGGGGGGACAGCTGGTCAGACGGGACTTCTGGAAACTTCCAATTTCTTCAAGGCAAGCCGGCCATTCAGCCCCAGTTTTATTTGTTTTGATCGATTAGCCCTCGGGCCGTATCGAAGGGCAGAGTTCCAGGTGTCAGGATTCCGGCAGTTACCCCCCCCACTCCCATTTAAATCATGAGTCTCGAGCCAAACTTCCAAAACTCAAAAAGGATTTATCGGGAGTTAACATGTCTGGCACTGCTTGGGTGTAGCCGACTCTGAGATATATCATTCACTGTCACCCTTGACCCTGGTTTCCCCCACCCCCCAGGGGTATTGTAATTCATATCCTCCAATGGGACACATCCATAGCGTCATGCCCCTAGTGGAGACTGACTCCGAGACAGCCGACAGGGAATGGAGGTGTGGCTCCGAGGGTTGTGGAGGAGGCTGGGGAAGGGCAGAGGCCGGCTGGGCAGTCAGAGAAGGACCCAGGCCCATCCCCTCTCCATCCTAGGGCAGGAAGGGAGGAGCGGATAAGGGAGAAATGTGAATAGGGTGGTCTACGGGGGAGGTAAGGGCCCTGATCCCCTTCATGGGCTGCAGCTGTGACAACTGAGTAAGAGGACGGACATGCGTATTGGCAAACGCTGGAAACAAAGCATGGAAATATCTCTAGTTTATGGTTTCTCTCTGGGTTTGGCGTCCTTCCCAGTGTGTGTTCTGTTATCTGTGGACGTCCACCAGGCCTTCTCTCGCCTGGTTTGTGTTGCTTTTTTCCTTCTTCTTGTCACTGTTTGTGTGGGAGTTTTTTGTCTTTCCCACAAGGATATTCAGAGCTTGGAAGCAAAGCAAAGGAATAAAAGGGGCTTCCCCTGTTTTCATCACACATAGCCCAGAGTCATCAATCATGATCTCCAGGTAGAATTGTGCAGGGCAGAAACTTCAAGTCACCTAGTTTACTATCTTTGAAAACATTTGTGGAATGCACTTTCGATTTCCAAGCTGCCAGCAGTGCTCTTTCAAACCACTTTTCCCTCCTCTTTTCTGTTGGCAGCTCGAAAAAGAGAATAGAAATAGAAATATTTCATGAGATGACACCAGAAACAAATCATTACTAAGACTTGATAACAGTGATTTCAAACGAACACAGCTACGTGGGCTTTCTGGATGGAGCGAGGGGGTTTGGAGTGGCACACCGACTTCGCCTTATATTTTTGAGGAAGTCACCTTTAAAAAAAACCCAACAACATGGAATTTCTTTCTCCTTTGCGGTGTGTGGAGGTGGTGTCTTCTTCTGACTTCTGTCATTCCATGAGGACTAGCAACATGAGTTTGCAACGTGCCGCTAAGCTCCTACCTCTGCTTCTGGTGGGCTGGTTGCTGCCTCATGGCCATGTACTGGGCATCTTCCTGCAAACGGTTGAGCGGCGACTCTGGCTTGAGACGGATCCCGTAGTAATGGTACTTGGAGTTCCCCCTGCGGAGGAGAATGGGCAGCGGGTTATTTCCAAGAAGGGTCGACTCCCGCCGTCTCCATCCTCATTACCCTCTTCGCCCTTGAGGGGGCGCCATGAGGCCATGTCCGGGTTCTGACGTCATTAGCAGAGCCGGAAGTTAGTATTACCTTTATGGTCCGAGTACAACAGGTGTACGATGAGCCTCTCACGGCCCCCAACACAACTCGCAGTGAGGAGAGAAGTCCCTAACCCAGTCCCAATCCTATTACACGGTCTAATAAGGGACCCCGTAGGTCATCTAGTCCAACCCCCTGCCCAAGCAGGAGACCCTACGCCATTTAACAGATTAACAGAGTTGGAAGGGACCCTGTAGGTCATCTAGTCCCACCCCCTGCCCAAGAGGAGGCCCTGTGCCATTATACAGATTAACAGAGTAGGAAGGGACCCTGTAGGTCATCTAGTCCAACCCCCTGCCCAAGCAGGACACCCTATGCCATTTAACAGATTAACAGAGTTGGAAGGGACCCTGCAGGTCATCTAGTCCAACCCCCTGTCCAAGAGGAGACCCTACGCCATTTAACAGATTAACAGAGTTGGAAGGGACCCTGTAGGTCATCTAGTCCAACCCCTTGCCCAAGCAGGAGACCCTAAGCCATTTCACAGATTAAAGAGTTGGAAGGGACGCTGTAGGTCATCTAGTCCAACCCCCTGCCCAAGCAGGACACCCTACGCCATTTAACAGATTAACAGAGTTGGAAGGGACCCTGTAGGTCATCTAGTCCAACCCCCTGCCCAAGCAGGAGACCCTAAGCCATTTCACAGATTAAAGAGTTGGAAGGGACCCTGTAGGTCATCTAGTCCAACCCCCAGGAGATCTTACACCATTTCTGACACATGCAGTTCAGTCTCTTCTCGAAAGCCTCCAGTGTTTGGAGCACCCACAACTTCCGAAGGCAACTTTTGTTCCATGGGTTCCCTTGGTCATCATCCAAACGGCACGGTGATGCCCACGGGTGTGTGTGTGTGTGTATGCGTTTAAAAAGACCCTCTCCGCCCCCTCTCTCGCCCAGAATTCCCTGCAGCCAAGGCCGGGAAACCCTTCTCGGAAAGCAGCCCTGGACACCAGAGAAAAAGCCAAAAAAAAAAAAACCAAAAAAGGGGGTGGGGGGAGAGGAAAAAAAAAGGCCGGCCCAGTTGCCGAAAGGATCCCGAATGCCTTGCAGAAGGGAATTCCCCCCTCCGCCCAGTCCTCCTGAAACCGGGGATCCTTTCTGGGCTCGGGGGTGTGTGTGTGTGTCTGCGTGTGTATCTGTGTGTGTGTGTCAAAAAAGGGCATGATGGCGGCTTCTCCCAAATAAGTGGACCCCCAAATATCCCGCCTCCCCACTTCCAAGCTCCCAACTCTTGTCAGACCGGAATGAGACCACTCCACCGCGGCCGCCTCTCCACGGCAAACTCGCCAGGGGACAGTTTAACCATTCAAATGGGCTTAAAACGAAGCAAGAAAATCTTGGAATTGCGGCCGTTCCCTCCCACTGGGCTCCCTCCCTCGGCCCCCGTTCTTTGGACCGGTCCGTTCCGCCCTTTCTTCCATATTCGCGTCGCTCTTGCCCCGTGGAGAGCCGGGCTGTGGCCAGGGGGCCGTGGCCAGTGGTCCCAGATGCCCGCCCGTGCCCCCCGCCCCCCGTTGCAGACCTGGTGCCCAGCCGGCGCGTCCTCAGGCCCATGAAGACCGAGCGGATCAGCTTCCCGAAGGAGGCGGCGTTGACCGGGTCCAGCTTGTGCTCCTGGCAGTGGCGCAGGTAGTGGTTGTAGAGGGAGCTGCGGGGCAGGCTGACCCCCTCCGCCGTTTCGTAGTTGTCCAGCAGCCACTGCAGCTGCTTGGAGGAAGGGGAGATGAGGCAAGGGGAGAGAAGAGAAGGAGGAGAAAAGAAGAGAGGAGAGGAGAGAAAGAGGAGAAAAGAAAGAAGGGAAGGGAAGAGAAGAAAAGGTAAGAGAACAGAAGAGAAAAGAGAAGAGAACGGAAGGGAACAGAAGAGAAGGGAAAGAAAGAGAAAAGAAAAAAACAAGAAAAGAGGGAAGGGAAGGGAAGAGAGGAAAAGGGAGGGGAACAGAAGAGAAGATAAGGGAAGGGAAGGAAAGAGAAAGAGAAAAGAAAAAAGGAGAAAAGGGAGAAGGGAAGAAAAGGGAACAGAAAGGAAGGAAAGGAAACAGAAAAGAGAAGAGAACGGAACAGAAGGGAAGGGAAAGAGAAAGGAGAAAAGAGAAGTGAAAGAGAAGAGAAGAGAGAAGGGGAGGGAAGAGAAGAAAAGGAAACAGAAGAGAAGAGAAGGGAAGGAAAGAGAAAAGAGAGAAAAAGTAAGAAAAGAGAGAAGGGAAGAGAGGAAAAGGGAAGGGGACAGAAGAGAAGAGAAGAGAAGGGAAAAAAAGGAGAGAAAGAGAAGAGAAAGAAGAGAAGGGAAGAGAAGAGAAGAAAAGGGAAGGAAAGAGAAAAGAAAGAAAAACAAGAAAAGAGAGAAGGGAAGAGAGGAAAAGGGAAGGGGGCAGAAGGGAAGAGAAGGGAAGGGAAGGAAAGATAAAAGAAGAGAAAGTGAACAAAAGGGAAGAGAAGGGAAAGAGAAAGAGAAGAGAAAGAAAAGAGAAGGGAAGAGAAAGAGGAACAGAAAAGAAGAGAAAGAGAAGAGAAAGAAAAGAGAAGAACAAGAGGAGAGAAAAAAAGAGAAATGAAGAGAAGAGAGAAGGAGAGAAAGAGTAAAGGAAAGAGAAAGAGGAGAGAGGGAAAAGGGGAAGAGAAGAAAAAGGTCAGAGGCCATCCCACCCCAAAAGAGGACCTGACCAAGTGGGGACACGACGTCTGGGAGATGGGAAAGGCGGCTCAGCCTCCTTGGGGAGTGTGTGGGGGGGGTCACCTTCTGGGGTCCCCCGTACCTCTTTTCACCCTTTGTCCCCCCCCCTCCAAGAAGCAGGGCCCCTCCTGGGAGGGCCCCCACAGCAAAGCAATGGCCGGGAGCCCGGGGCGCAGTGGGCAGAATGCAGTACAGGTAGTCCTCATTCAGCGACCGTTCGAAAGTTACAACGGCGATGAAACCGGTGACTTATATGGCCCCCGTGGTCAAAACTCAAGATGCTTGGCAAGGGACCCACACTTATGACGGTTGCAGCGTCCCTGGGAGGTGGGGGGGGGTGTCACGTGATCCCCTTTGGTGACCTTCTGACAAGCCGAGTCAAGAGGAAAAGCCGGGTTCGCTTAACGACTGGGTGGCTAACTTATCAACGGCGGCGATCCACTTAACAACCGAGGCAAGGGAGGTCGTCAAAATGGGGCTTAATGAGTGCCTCACTTAGCAACATAAATGTTGGGCTCAGTTCGTGGCTGCAAGTCGAGAACTCCCCGCATTGCAGGCAAACTCTTACGTTCCCACAGCCAGCGGTTCGATCCTGACCGGCTGAAGATCAACTCGTCCTTCTGAGGTCAATAAAACGAGGACCCGGATTGTTGGGGGAGGGGCAAAATGGAGGAGTGGTCCCTCCAACCTTTCCCCCTTGGAGGCCTGTTAGAATCTGACTCCGAGGGAGGGGAGGAACAACCGACGGGGAGTGGGAGTGTGGCTGCAGAGGATGTGGAGGAGGCTGGGGAGGGGCAGAGGCCGGCTGGGCAGTCAGAGGAAGACCCAGGCCCGTCCCCTCTCCATCCTAGGGCACGCAGGAAGGAGAGGATAAGGGAGCAACATGAATGGCATGGTCTATGGGGGAGGAAGAGGCCTTGATCCCCTTCGTGGGCTGCAGCTGTGAGCCCTGTTTAAAAGGACCCAGTGCGCATGGCAAAGTTGCTGGAAGAAAAGCGTGAAAATATTTCCAGTCTGTCAGTTCTTATCTGCGTTCTGGTGTCCTTCCCAGGGTGTGTGTGTGTATTTCGGTATCTGTGGACATCTTCAAGCCCTTCTCCTTAATTCCTTCCGTGTGGTTTGTGTTGTTTTTTTTCCTATTTATAATTTATATGTATTTTGAGTTTGAGTTTGAACGGCATTTCTTCCTTTTCACCACTGTTTGTGGGGGAGTTTTTTTTTCTCTCCAGTCAGTGATAATTGCAGCTTTGAAGCCAAGTTGAAGGAATTAAAGGGACTTCACCGGTTTTTGTGACTTGGTTGCTTTTGTAACCCACTCTGGGTCATCACACCTGGCCTGCCGCAAGGGAGGGGAAACGTGTGGGTGGCAGGCGTCCACGCACCCACCTTCCGTTCACACTAGGGTTTCGCGCACGAGCGCAAGGTGCCCGCCACTCGCACGAGGGTGGTAACCGCGCCATGACCCGTCGCTTTTGCATCCTGGGGTGAAACAGGATACGGCCCCGTAGTGGGCTGTGATCCGTGGCGGGGTGGGGGTGGGCGGGCTGTGGACTCCCTGCCACGGAGTACCTGATGCCCCCTTGCCCAGTGCATCCCACCAACCCATCCGAGGCCAGGCCCTCAAGAGGCGAAGGGAAGGGGAAGCCAAGCGCCAGGCAGGGAAAGAGGGAGGGGTCCCCAGGGGGAATAAAAGAGAGAGTGAGGGGGGGGGGCGTGTTAGAAGCGAAGAGGGCTGGGCAGGGGGGATCGAACTCGACATCAGATTTGGATGCCACGTTCCACGCTGCCACATAGCCTGAGAAAGTGGGTTGTTATGTGTTTATTGGATCACCGTGTGTGTGTGTCTGTGTGTGTGTGTGTGTGTGTGTGTGTGTGTGTGTGTGTAATAGCAGGGTTATTGTAAATTACAGGGTTAGGCTGTGTTAATTGTTATAAAGTCAGTGTGGGGATGTGGTTGCTCTCCAATCTGGCTTTGAACAGATCATTGTTACTGTCAATACTGAACGTCACCTGGAGATTCTACGTTAAACCTTTTTCCTCGTGTCTCACCGACTTGTGAAAGCCAGCGAGTAACGTGATTTGTGGTAAATGTATCCCGTGCGTAGCAGGCTGTGACAGTGTGTGTGTGTGTGTGTGTGTGTGTGTGTGTGTGTGTGATTTCAATTGACTAGCTCTAAGTAGACAAAATAAAATCCTTTTCTTAGTTCAAGGTCATGGAGTGCGGCACAGGAGGAAAGAAGGATCTTGCTCTGCGATGGATCATGATTGGTCCGTGTGATGGGATGATGGGAGAAAAGGGGGTGGGTTTGTCGTTTGGGACATCGTGGGAAGCCCAGGAAACTTTTGGTATCGAAATTCCACAGAGGTACCAGGTGTGATTTCTAATCTTTTGAGACGATGCTGGTCTCGGAGTTCCTGATCGGAATGGAGGCTCCCTGGAACACTGACGTTCGATTTCATCGAGGGCCGCCGCCAGCGTTGTGTTTGATCTTGGAGGTCGTGGCCAGCTCAATGTCACTCCCCGAGGCTCCGTTTTCGACCACGACAGCTCCTGCAGCCCTCTCCCAGTGAAAATGGAGCAGGCGGCCTCATCGGGCCTCTGTTTTCACTGGCGGAGGTCTGCAGGAGGCCGTCGTGGCCCAAAACGGAGCCTGGTTGGACCACGCATGCTCGCCCCAAGCTCCGTTTTCGCTGGCAGAGATCTGCGGGAGGCCGTCGTGGCCCAAAACGGAGCCTGGTTGGACCACGCATGCTCGCCCCAAGCTCCGTTTCGCTGGCAGAGGTCTGCGGGAGGCCGTCGTGGCCCAAAAGCGGAGCCTGGTTGGACCACGCATGCTCGCCCCAAGCTCCGTTTCGCTGGCAGAGGTCTGCGGGAGGCCGTCGTGGCCCAAAACGGAGCCTCGTTGGACCACGCATGCTCGCCCCAAGCTCCGTCTTCGCTGGCAGAGGTCTTCAGGAGGCTGTCGTGGCCCAAAACGGAGCCTGGTTGGAGCACGCATGCTCGCCCCAAGCTCCGTTTTCGCTGGCAGAGGTCTGCAGGAGGCTGTCGTGGCCCAAAACGGAGCCTGGTTGGACCACGCATGCTCGCCCCAAGCTCCGTTTCGCTGGCAGAGGTCTTCAGGAGGCTGTCGTGGCCCAAAACGGAGCCTGGTTGGAGCACGCATGCTCGCCCCAAGCTCCGTTTTCGCTGGCAGAGGTCTGCAGGAGGCTGTCGTGGCCCAAAACGGAGCCTGGTTGGACCACGCATGCTCGCCCCAAGCTCCGTTTTCACTGGCAAAGGTCTGCAGGAGGCTGTCGTGGCCCAAAACGGAGCCTGGTTGGACCACGCATGCTCGCCCCAAGCTCCGTTTTCGCTGGCAGAGGTCTGCGGGAGGCCGTCGTGGCCCGAAACGGAGCTTGCGTGGCCTTCCTGAACTCCGTTATCACTGGCAGAAGCACCGCGAGCTGGTCCTTTGCTGTTTCCAAGGTGGCCCCCGCGGGCCAGATCTAAGCCCCCCCCCACAGGTCCGATCCGGGGCCCCGGGCCTTGAGTTTGACCCCCTTGGCTTCTTTCCAGCTTGGCGCCGAGGCCTAGAGAAGGTGGGGTAGGAGAGTAAGGGGCGAGGTGGGAGGGGAGAGGGAAGGCATTGGAACGGAAGGGGAGGTTGGGAGGCGGTTGGGAGCCTGAGACAGAGCCAACTCCTCAAGGTCACCGGCTGTGGAAGTCCAAGGCAGACGGAAAGTTCCCGAAACAAAGAAGGTTAGAGGGATTATGGGTTAAGGGGAGGTCCAAGGAGGAAGGTTTTCCTATGTTTGTCGGTGGAGATTCTCCATCATGCGGGTCGTGGTAGTCCCAAAGGTGCTTCCCCCTTCCCCCGAAGGAGGCAACTGGACTTTCTGGCTTTTTTCTTCTGAAGACATTTCGCTTCCCCTTGAAAAAGCTTCTTCAGCTCTGACTGGGGGGAAAGGGAAGGATTGATAGTCCTTGCAGACAAAGCAGGTCATTTGCATCCTTTTAGAGCAAGGCTCTTCAAACTTTTCAGACTTGTGGACTTCAACTCCCAGAATTCCTGAGCTCACATGACTGGTGGAAGAATCCTGGGAGTTGAAGTCCACGAGCCTTAATGCTCTCGAGTTTGAAGTCCCCTGTTTTAGAGAGACGTTGAGGCCGCCTGGAGGTTTATCTCAGGTGTCCTCAGGGCCACCGGAGTGGTGCAAATAGGTGTGGAGCCTTCTTGGAACTGCTGAAAGGACTCTGTTGTAGACTGGAGATAGATGAAGTCGTACCCCTCCCTCCTCAGTTGAAGGAGGGCTGTTCAATTTGGACACCGATGGCCTCTTGGTCCCCTCTTTCAAACCAGTGTTCCTCTCTGTCCAAAATGTGGACTTGGTTGTCTTCAAAAGAGTGGCCTTTGTCTTTTAAAATGCAGATGGATTGCTGAATCGAGTCCTGAAGGATTTGTCCTCCTAGGTTGTGCCGTGCGCTTGTGAAGTAGCTGTTTTGTTTCCCCAATGCACAGATCTGCACAGGGCTCACTGCATTGTGCTGCATGTACCACGATGCTCAGTTTGGCCTGGGGGTTTTATCCTTGGGGTGGACACAATCTGTCTCCAGACTACAACACAGTCCTTTCGGCAGTTCCAAGAATTATCCACCCCCCATCTGCACCACTCAGATGACCCTGAGGATACAGACAAACCTTCGAGCATCCTCAACAACTCTCTCAAAGTATGCAAATGACCAAGCTGTTTGCACCCACCCCAACCCTGGATGTCAGGGGACCAAGACAGGAGGAGGAGGGAAGGAAGGAAGGAAGGAAGGGAGGGAGGGAGGGAGGGTGGGGGAGGACAATCAAAACTTACATGGCTGTTCAGCAGGGTGCTTTTGTGCGACGTAATGCCTTCGTTTTTTTGGAGGTTCTCAATGGCCATTTCGAGCTACCCGAAGGAAGCCGGCCGGAAAGAGAAAGAGGGTGGGGGGTGGAAAGGGAAGAAAAAGGCAAATCAGGCACGGGGCATGGGCTGAGCTTCCGCCGACACCATGATCTCCGGGTCTTCCCCTCCCCAAACAGGCCAAAGCAAAACTTTGGAAGGCAGGAGAGGGTTAGTCTGGCAGAGACACGAAAGGGGAACTGCGTAGGACGGCATGCGGAAGAAGCCACACGGCACAGCAGTGAACGCAAAGGGCAGGGCGGGTGGGGAATACGGGGCAGAGAAAGGATGGCATCCGCTCGCCACCTCTTGCACAGAGGGCCACGCTTCTAGTCCTCAGTGACTTCCAAACGGGGGACATTCCCCACGAGTCCTAAGGATTTCGCTCGCTATCTACATGTCTGCTGTTTTCTCGTCGGTGCGACAGACGGGGGCTCTCCCCACACGGCGCTGTGTGTCGCCCCTTTGGTTTAGCCGAGGGGTCCGGGATGCCTCTCTTGAGCACGGCGGTGTTCTTGCCGACGTTTCATAATGACCAAACGCGCTGATGATGTTACCTAGTTGGGTCATGAAACGCCTGCAAAAGAACTACCGAGCTGAGAGAGCAGCAAGACCCCTCCCAGTTCAATCCTCCCTGGAGCTGGGATGGGCAACTACGGCTGCTTTACAGTCTGTGTCAAGATTCCGGCAATTACCCCACCATTTAAAAATCATGAGCTTCGAGCCAGACTCCCAAAACTAAAGAAGGATTTATTTGAAGCTAACGTTCTACGTCCCGCACTAACTTGCACGTCGCTGACTTTGAGATACGTAATTCAGTCACCCTTGATCCTACTTCCTCCCCCCCTCCGCCGTCCCTCTGGGTGTACCATCCAATGAAACAACTCCATAGCCAAGAGTCATCAATCATGCTCTCCAATTAGATTTTTTTTGTCGCAGAAGCTTCGGTCATCTAATCGGTCTTTGAAGAAAATATGAATGGAACGTACTTTCGATTCCACACTGCCGCCTGCTCTTTGAAACTCCCCCCCCCCTCTTTGTGTTGACAACTATAAAACGTGTATACAAAATGTTTCATGAGTTGACATCAAACTTCCAAAACTTTAAAAAAAGGATTTATTGCGAGTTAACATGCCGGGACTGCCTGGGTGTAGCCGACTCTGAGACACGTCATTCTTTGTCACCCTTGACCCTGGTTTTCCCTCCACCCCTCTGGGTGGATCATAATTCATATCCTCCAATGGGACACCTCCATAGCCCAGAGTCTGATGACTCTCCGTCACTATTGTACTTTCCAGGTAGGATTTTACACGGCAGAAACTTTAGTCGCCTAGAACAGGGGGGGGGGGTGTCTCCAACCTTAGCAACTTTAAGCCTGGAGGACTTCAACTCCTAGAATGCCCCAGCCAGCAAAGCTGAAACTATCTAGAAAACTAGAAACTATCTTTGGAAAACATTGATGGAATGCCCTTTCGGTTTGCAAGCTGCCGCGCTGCTCTCTCCTCCCTTTCAGTTGGCAACTTTAAAAAAACCCGAGAAATAGGTTATATGAGTTGACAGTCTGTGGATTTCAACTCCCAGAAATCCTGGGGATTGAAGTCCACGGGTCGTTGCTAATCCCCGCTTCGGGAGGAAGAGCTAAACGGTAAACTAGTTTGAGAAAAGGGTGTGTGTCCCCCCCCCCCAGTTGTAGAACGTGCAACTGGGATGGTGCGCCCACTCCACAGCTCCCCACCCATGTCCAGTTGGGACCCAGCCCGCTTGACCCCCTTTCTATGGGGACTTACCGTGGCCGGAGAGGAGCGGGAGGTGTGCGACAACGTGTGCCGGGCATTCTCCAACCCGCCATGGATGAGATAGGTGCCGGAGCTGGTGACGATCTGGCTGGTGCCCGTGCTGTCCAGGGCGAGGCCCACCATGCCATGGGAGGGGATGGCGGTGGGGGAGGAGGAAGCCCCCGGGCTCACCTGAGCGCTGCCTCCTTGCGGCTCGAAGTAGGCCGTGGCGCTGCCCGGTGCGTAAATCTGGGCCTCCGTGTTGTAGGCGTAGGTGGCGCGCCTGTCGAGGAGGAGAGGGAGGAGAGAGAGAGACTCCCTTTAGCCTGCGGAACTGACGGACACTTGGATGAAGGCTGCCGAAATCTCAAGAGGTGGAGGGGGGGGAAACCCCTTCCCCAGGCGGGAATGGTCTGCCCCCCCTTCCTTAGGAAGGACCTCATGTCATCCAACATTCCTTTGCCCGTTTTAAGAGCTGCCATTAAAAAAAAAAGGGAGGAGGGGAGAAGGAAGGAACTCGGGGTGAGCAGGAAGCGAAAGTTACATTCCAACTCTTCTCTTCAAGAGGTTGTAACTAAACTACCAGAGCTTTTGCCCCGCCAATATATGTATGTTGGGTATATGGATACACCAACTAAGTTTGGGTGGATAAATATATAAACCAAGGTTTAAGTGTTTGTAGCTTTAAGCACCAAACTGCAATGTCATTAGCTAATTAAGGGTGCGGTTGCAAGCAGCAATAAAAGGCAGTAAGAGAAACGTAACAGCCTTCTGGTTCGCTGGTCTGTCTGCTCTCTGCTCTGCCTGCTGCTTACTCCTGTTTGAGTCATCTGCTTGTTACTGTTTGCTGGCTACTGTGCTGGATACCGTTTCTGCTAAACAAAAGGACTATTTCCTTGGTGAGCTGATATCCTGTGTATACTCAGCGTTGTCTTCGAGAGAAAGGTATCAGGAGGAGAAGATTTACAAGCAGATAAGGACATAGTACTAACTAGTTAATGGACTAAGTTACTGGATGGATATATTTGTGAATGACATATGGACTGATTGACAATGCTTAAACTCTGAATGGATTAAACAACTATTTAAAACTACAAACAGTGTTTTTGTCTCCAGTGTGTGTATACTCTTGGGCCCAGCCTCTCTCATTTTGGCTGCCTGGCTTGACTGCTGCTGCACACTCTGCTTGGGGGTTTGTCCCCAATCACTAACAATGTATATAGATATTCGCGGGGCCGGTCGTTAAGTGGGACAAACGGCCATAAGTCACTTTTACCCATCGTGGGGTCACTTCGAACGGTCCCACTAAACAAACTGTTGTAAGTTGAGGACTACCGTACCTTATAGCTCGACTTGGGGGAACTGGAAAGGTAGGTAGACTCTGCCGGCTGGGGGAATTCTGGGAGTTGAAGTCTACCTGTCTTCCAATTTCCCCGCCCCCCAGGGGGAGAAAGACCCCGACCCAGACCCTCCCTCCCCCTTCTTCTCAGGTCTCCCCTTCCTTCTTCCCCGCCTCCTTTGCCCCCTTGGAAGCAGTCAAGGGTCTTTGAAGCCTTCTTCCCAGTAGACCAGGTCAGGCCAGGGGGGTGCCTCTCCCCCCCCCTTCCTCTGATGGCCAGAGAGGGAAGAGGGGCTCCCTTCCCCCCCCCCCACCCCCACCCCCACCCCAGCCTCCTCTTCCAGGGTTCCCCAACCTCTGCTGGAAGGCTGGCTCTCTGCCCCCACGCTCTAAGCTTGGGAGGCAAAATTCGTCACAAAGAGAGACAGAGAGGGAAAGAGGAGGGGGGGGAGGGAGGAAGAGAGAATGAGGGGGGGGAAGGGAGAGGGGGAGGGAGAGAGAGAAACAGGGAGAGAGGGAGTGGGAGAGAGAATGAGAGGGGGAAGAGGGAGAGAGAGAGAGAAAAAGAGGAAGGGAGAGGAAGAAAGGGGGGGAGAGAGAGGGAGAGAAAGAGGGAGAGAGGGAGAGGGAGAGAGAGGGAGGGAGAGAGAGAGGGAGAGAAAAAGAGAAAAAGAGAAAGAGGGAGAGGGAGAGAGAATGAGAGAAGGGGAAGAGGGAAGAGAGAGAGAGGGAGAGGGAGAGAGAATAAGAGGAAGGGAGAGGAAGAAAGAGAGGGGGAGAGAATGGGGGAGAGGGAGAGAAAAAGAGAAAGAGAGAAAGAGGGAGAGGGAGAGAGAGAGAGAGAGAATAAGAGGAAGGGAGAGGAAGAAAGAGAGGGGGGAGAGAATGGGGAGAGGGAGAGAAAAAGAGAAAGAGAGAAAGAGGGAGGAGAGAGAATGAGAGAGGGGAAGAGGAGAGAGAATAAGAGGAAGGGAGAGGAAGAAAGAGAGGGGGAGAGAGAGGGAGAGAAAAAGAGAAAGAGGGAGAGGGAGAGAGAATGAGAGAAGGGGAAGAGGGAGAGAGAGAGAGGGAGGGAGAGAGAATAAGAGGAAGGGAGAGGAAGAAAGAGAGGGGGAGAGAGAGAATGGGGGAGAGGGAGAGAAAAAGAGAAAGAGAGAAAGAGGGAGGGAGAGAGAATGAGAGAGGGGAAGAGGGAGAGAGAATAAGAGGAAGGGAGAGGAAGAAAGAGAGGGGGAGAGAGAGGGAGAGAAAAAGAGAAAGAGGGAGAGGGAGAGAGAATGAGAGAAGGGGAAGAGGGAAGAGAGAGAGAGGGAGGAGAGAGAGAATAAGAGGAAGGGAGAGGAAGAAAGAGAGGGGGAGAGAGAGAGGAGAGAAAAAGAGAAAAGGGAGGGAGAGGAGAGAGAGAAGAGAGAAGAGGGAAGAGGGAAGAGAGAGAGAGGGAGGGAGAGAGAATAAGAGGAAGGGAGAGGAAGAAAGAGAGGGGAGAGAGAGAGAATGGGGGAGAGAGGGAGAGAAAAGAGAAAGAGAGAAAGAGGGAGAGAGAGAGAGAGAGAGAGGGAGACAGACAGAATAAGAAAGGGAGAGGAAGGAAGAAAGAGAGAGAGAGACAGGGAGAATGAGAGGGGAAAGGGGGAGGGAGAAAGGGAGAGGCAGAATGAGAGAGAAAGAGGGAGAGAGAGAGAGAGAGGGGGCACCTACAGGGTCCCGTTGGCGTAGACGGCCTCTCCTCCCTCGATATACTGGACTTCGGCTGGGTAGACGTGCTGCACTGTTTGCACCTGGAGGAAGGGGAGATTTAAGTGGGGGTGGAGTCGGGGGCGGGTGGGGGGGATAAAGGGCCATGCAGAGGGAAAGAGGCTGAGTTCTTGATCCAGCGCACGTGCGCGCGGGCACACACACACACACACACACACACACACACCGCTGTCGAGGGGTCAGCCGTCCGCCTGCCCCCCCCCTTTCCCCCCCAGCTGGACTCCCTCAGTCAACCAGGCCAGCCCGCCCCTTGCACCATGGGAGGAGGGAGGGGGCAACGGGCCGGATCCCCCACGCCACCCCCACCCCCACAGGCCAAAGGCCAACATTGGGACCCCTCTGGACATCGTCCCACCCTGGAGCCCCTCCTCTTTCTCTCTTCTCCCTCCCTCCCCTTCCTTTTTCCTTTCTTCCCTTCCCTTCTGTTCTATCGCTTCTTCTCTTCTCCTTCTTTCCCTTCCCCTTCCCTTCCCTTTTTCTTTTCCTTCCTTCCTTCCCTCTTCTTTCTTTCTTTCCTTACTCTTTCCCTCCCTTCCTTCCCTCCCGTTGGCAACCTTCCAAGTGGGCAAGTTGAGCGGGCAAAGCCGGATGGCCTTAAAAGGACCCGGGGGACAAGTTTGAGAACGGTGGGGGATTTCGCTTAAGGGACGCAGCGAGGAGGAGAGTCGTCGTCGAAGCGGGGGCCAAACGGCCCTTGAGCACAAACGCCTCGCTTAACGACGTCCATTTGGGTTGTACCGGAAGTGTGTGTGTGTGTGTGTGGGTGGGTGGGTGGGTGTGTGTTTTAATTAAATCCTGTAAAAACTCGCCCGTCCAAAGCTCGTCTTTCAAGACCAAATTTCTCCTGTTGGCTTTTCAACGTAAAACAGACATAAATCTTTGCTTGTTCGAAGGGGATTGGCGGCTTTGTGTGTGTGTGTGTGTGTGTGTGTGTGTGTGTGTGTGTGCGCGCACATTTGTGTATAGAAAACAAAAACAGTGCAGTCTTTTCCGGCCACAAGGTGGCATTAGAAACCAGGCCATATCCAGGTAGTCAGATAACAGAGAACAGATCATCAGAGTGGGAAGGGACCTTGTAGGTCATCTAGTCCAACCCCTCCGCCCAAGCGGGAGTCCCTACACCATTTCTGACAAATGGCAGTCCAGTCTCTTCTTGAAGGTCTCAAGGGATGGCGCTCCCTCAACTTCCGACCACAATGGACCCCAAGTAATATCCATCGCTAAGCGAGGCAATTGTTAAGTGAGCCTTTGCCCGTTTTACGACCATTCTTGACACGCGGGGGGTTTAAGCCAATCCCTGAAATTCTTCAGTTAGTAAACACACCCCCGGTTGTTAAGTGAAACCCGGCTCCCCCGACTCGGCTGGTCAGAAGGTCGCAAAGGGGGTCGGGCGGCATCGTCGTAAATAGGAGTCGGCCGGCAAGCGGCTGATCGCATGGGATGCTGGGATGGCCGCAAGTGTGAAAAACTTGGGGGCGAGTCACTTCTTTTCAGGTTGCTTGTCATTTCGAACGGTCACTAAACGAACGCTCGTAAGTCGAGGAATACCTGTTATTAAGGCTTAAAAAAACCCACAAAACTAATGCAAACTAGGAAAAAATATAAAAAGAGGAAAAAAGGAGCCCGGAGAAAATTTTTTTAAAACCAACCAGAGAGGAAGGCTTCTTAAAATTAACTGAATTCAAAATCTGATGGAAAACAGATTCACAGGATTGGAAGGGACCTTGTAGGTCATCTAGTCCAACCCGCCTCCCAAGCAGGAGACCCTACGCCCTTTCTGACAAAGGGCATGTAATGACAAATGAAACAACCGAAATTTGAGTGACACACCCATACCGCACGAAAAGAAAAGTCATCAAACTACACCGGTTCGTGTGACTGAACTGTTTTGCAACCACCGAGACCTTAACGTTGCAGGCTCCGTTACCGTCGCAAACTCGAGGACTAGCACCTAAACCGGGTCTAAATTTAGACAGAAACCGTTAGGGTTAGAATTTGGGTGGGAGACCATCCGGAGACCGATTTCGAAATGTTACAAATGGACGAAAGCCCAGATGGGAGGGGAAATTAAGATATTTTTTTTTGAATCCAATTAATTATAAGCAGGGGTGGGATTCCAAAATGGGAGGGGCCGTGAGGTGGGCGTGGCCTACCGGAACGTCCGGGAGGGGCCGTTTTTCACCTTTCCCAGAGTCCGGAGGCTTCCCTCGGGCCTCTGGGAAGGCGAAAACGGCCTCCCCCAGGCTCTGGAGACCCCGCCCGGAAGCCGGAAACAGGCCCGTTTCCGGACTTCCGTAACTTGCAGGACGGCTGTTTTTCGCCCTCCAAGAGCCTCTCGGTGGACCCTGCCCCTTACCTGCGTCCAAAATGGGCCACCTGGAGGCTCCTGGGAGGGGAGGGTGGGGCCAGCCAGTCGGTTCAACGACCCGCTTCGGCAAACCAGGTGTAAATTTAACCCCTGGTTTGCCAGAACCAGCCTGAACCGGCTGAATCCCAGCCAAACCCTTTTGCTTGCTTGGTTTAAAATCTCAGCTCTTTTTATAATTTTTCTTACTTTGCGTGAGTTTTTTTAACCCTAGCGTCATGTGGCAACTATAAAACGTGTGGCCTGAGGCTCATGATTTAATTGGGAGTAACGGCCGGAATCTGATCCCTGTCGGAATCTGATTCGGAGGGGGAGGCCGAGCAGCTGACAGGGAGCGGGACCGTGGCTCAGGTGGCTGTGGAGGAAACTGGGGAAGGGCAAAGTCTGGCTGGGCAGAGCAGGGAAGAGGTAGAACAAGGGAGAGGGAATTCAGAGGAAGACGCAGGCCCACCCCCTCTTCATCCTAGGGCACGCAGGGAGGAATGGAGAAAGGAGCAAGGGGAGTTGCGTGGCTTACGGGGGAGGAAAAGGCCCTGATTCCCTTCATTAGCTGTAGCTGGGAACAAGCCAAACTGAAGTAATTAGTTGGGCAGGGCAGGAGCAAGAATTTCAGACTTGAAAGCATGGCAAAACTCACAAAGTTTGAAGACGCCAAGAACCCAGATAAGCAACAACAATACCAGGTAATTCACGATGTGCTCCCAACAATTTGCTGTGCGCAGCTTCCCTTTTTAAACATTGTGTTCCCAGCCGCAGCTAATGAAGGGAATCAGGGCCCTTTCCTCCCCTGTAAGCCATGCAACTTACATTGCTCCCTTCTCCATTCCTCCCTGTGTGTTGACCCTCTTTTGGACTGAATTCTCTGCAGTCAAAGGCTGTTTCTGGGAGAGTTTTCCTCCAGCCAGAAGGTAACCAGGACATTGGGGGCAAAGTTGGAGATAATAAAGGGATTTTTATTGATCATCTGACTGTGTTGCCTTTGTGCCACGCCCCTTTGGGTCATCACACTTAGCACGTGTAAACCTTTAACACAGGTAGGCCTCGAACTTATGAACTCTTTGTTGAGCGACTGTTCGAAATGACAACGCCCTGGGAGAGGAAAAGAAGTGACTTATCCCCGAGTTTCACACTTAATGACCGTGGCCAGGGGATCGAAATTCCAGACGCTTGGCAACCAACTCGTCCTTTTATGACGGTTGCAGTGCCCCAGGGTGACGTGGTCCCCTTTTGCGGCCTTCTGACAAGCGGAGTCGAGGAGGGGAAGGGAAGGGTCCCTTAACGGCCGCACGATGCAGTTAATGTTGCAGGGGGTAGGGTTTTTTTTTTTTTAACAATTGTGGTCGTAAGTCAAGGACTTGCCTGCATCCCTGTTGGCTGTTTCTGCTGTTCTCCCTCTGAACTTGGAGGAGAAACCTTGGCAGGCTGCAAATTCTCCAGTCTTCTTCTTCCCCGTTAGCTGAGCCATTTAGTGTCCCTCCCCAAAAGTTTACCTGTTGGGCTCTGGGCAGAGTCAGCTCCGACATGGGCACACCTTTGGGGGCGGAACTCGTGGCTTGGACCAAAATTCTCTGGGGAGGAAGAAAAAAGGTGGGTAGATTGGGGTCAGTTGGGGGCTGGGGGTGAGGCGGAGGTCGGATTCAGCAGGTTCTGACCGGTTCTGGAAAAACCGGTAGCGGAAACTTGGCATCCTTCAGAGAACCGGCCCATCCCACCTCTGACTGGCCCCGCCAACCCCATCTCTTCCCCGCCTCCCATCGAGTAACCCAGCTGATCGGCTGGGTCTCCTTTGGTTACCCTGCAGAGGAGAACGGAGCTGGAAAGCAGGTTAAGTGGGGTGGGGAGGGAAGGGGGATTTTGGTAGTATATCCTTCCCTTGCCGTGCCCAGAGGCCCAGGAGTAAAAAATAAATAAATAAATAAAATCGAATCCCACCACTGGGGTGGGGGCTGAGACCAGTAAGGCCATACCTAGAGTACCGCATCCACTTTTGGTCGCCGCGCTATAAAAATAGCAAAAGATGTTGAGACTCTAGAAAGAGGGCAGAGAAGAGACTAAGGTATATATATGATGGACGGTTGCAGGAACTGGGCCTGGCTGGTCTAGGGAAGAGAAGGACCAGGGGAGACAGGAGAGCGGCCTTCCCAATATTTGAGGGAGGGGCTGCCCCGGAGAGGAGGAGGAGGAAGGGGGTCAAGCTATTCTCCAAGGCACCCGAAGGCCAGACAAGGAATTATAATGGATGGAAACTGATCCGGGAGAGATTCAACCTGGAAATGAGGAGAAACTTTGTGACAGGGAGAACGATCAGAGAAGCTGCCTTCGGAAGTTGTGGGAGCTTCACCCCGGAGGCTTCCAAGAAGAGACTGGACTGCCATTGGTCAGAAACGGTGTAGGATCTCCTGCTTGGGCAGAGGGGATTGGACTCTAGATGACCTCCAAGGTTCCTCCCAACTCAGTTAATTTGTTAAATGGTGTAGGGTCTCCTGCTTGGGCAGGGGGGGTTGGACTAGATGACCTCCAAGGTTCCTCCCAACCCAGTTAATTTGTTAAATGGTGTAGGATCTCCTGCTTGGGCGGGGGTTGGACTAGATGACCTCCAAGGTTCCTCCCAACTCAGTTAATTTGTTAAATGGTGTAGGATCTCCTGCTTGGGCGGGGGTTGGACTAGATGACCTCCAAGGTTCCTCCCAACCCAGTTAATTTGTTAAATGGTGTAGGGTCTCCTGCTTGGGCGGGGGTTGGACTAGATGACCTCCAAGGTTCCTCCCAACTCAGTTAATTTGTTAAATGGTGTAGGATCTCCTGCTTGGGCGGGGGTTGGACTAGATGACCTCCAAGGTTCCTCCCAACCCAGTTAATTTGTTAAATGGTGTAGGATCTCCTGTTGGGCAGGGGATTGGACTAGATGACCTCCAAGGTTCCTCCCAACTCAGTTAATTTGTTAAATGGTGTAGGATCTCCTGCTTGGGCGGGGGTTGGACTAGATGACCTCCAAGGTCCCTCCCAACCCAGTTAATTTGTTAAATGATGTAGGTTCTCCTGCTTGGGCGGGGGTTGGACTAGATGACCTCCAAGGTCCCTCCCAACACTGCTAATCTGTTAAATGATGTAGGTTCTCCTGCTTGGGGGGATTGGACTAGATGACCTCCAAGGTCCCTTCCGACTCTCTTAGTCTGTTAAATGGGGTAGGATCTCCTGCTTGGGCGGGGTTGGACTAGATGACCTCCAAGGTCCCTTCCAATTGTACTAATCTGTTAAATGGGGTAGGTTCTCCTGCTTGGGAGGGGGATTGGACTAGATGACCTCCAAGGTCCCTCCCAACTCTGCTAACCTGCATCTAAACACCTTTTTTTTTTTTGCTCTTCTGGGACCTCTTCCTAAAATCTCAGCATCTTCCTGACCTTGTGGCGACCCAAACCGGCTGCGGTGTTGACCCCTGGCCAGTGCAGAATCTGCTCCTGCGTCCAACTGGCCTCTCCGGACGGTCTTGTCCGATTCAAGGATTCGGACCTTTGTTTGCCCTGCGTTGTGGAGGAAGTTGGGAACCCCGGGGGAGTCCCGGCTGCTCCCTGGAGAGAACCGGAGGAGACGGGCCCGGGTGGGGGGGGGAGGGCCAAGGTGGGAATCCGTGGGGAGCCAGGTGGGTGGGTCTCCTCCGGCCGGGGGCCTTACCTGCTGGGAAGCCGGGCCGGGCTGGGCGGAGGCCGAGGTGCGCAGCGCCACGGGGGTGGCCGAATTGGAGCCCTCCTCGGAAGTCTGCATGCTTGGCTCTGGGAGGGGGGAGAAAATAATGGGGAGGGGTCACTTCGGCCTCTTTTGGGCCGAGAAGCCAGGATGACAAGGTTGAAAGCGGAAGGTTTGGGAGCAACTCACCAGCTCAACGATTTGAATCAATCATGATTACTTCAATAGTTCTCTCTCGCTCACTTCCTCTTTCTTCCTCTTTTTCTCTCTTCCTCTCCCTCTCCTTCTTTCCTCTCTCCCCCTCCTTTCCCTTTCTCTCCCTCCCTCCCTCTCTTCTGTCTCTTCATCTTGCCCCCTCTTTTCTCCCTCTCTCGCTTCCTCTTTCTCTCTGCCTCTCTTCTTTCTCTCCCTCTCGTTCCCTCTTTCCTCTCTCTCTCTCACTTCCTCATCCTTTTTCTCTCTTCCTCTTCCTCTCTCTCTCTCCCTCTCTTCTTTCTCTTCCTTAGTCTGTCTCCCTTACTGTTTCTCTCTCCATCCCTCTCTCTTCTGTCTCTTCATCTCACTCTCTTTCTTCTCTCTCACTTCCTCTTTCTCCCTTTCTCTCCTTCTCTCTTCCTCTTGCTCCCTTTTCTCTTTCTCACTCCCTCTTTTCTCTCTCTCCCTCCTTTATCTCTCTTCCTCTCCCTCTTTTCCTGTCTGTCCCTTTCTTTCCTTCCATTTTTCTCTCTATCCTCCTTTATCTGTCTCTCCCTTTCTTTCCTTTTCTCTCTCTTCCTCTTCTTCTTCCTCCCTTTCGTTCTTTCCTCTCTCCCTCTTTTCCTCTCTCAACTATGTCAGAATTAAAACCTTTAAAATTGTTCTTTTAATTTTTTAAATTTTATTTTAATACAAAAATCCATCTTCAGTTAAACAGGGTGTCTCCTGGGTACAAATATCCTGTGCAATAACAATTACAATTTACAGCCATATTCATTAAATTAGTATTAATTCTCTAGTCTTGGCTTAATACTGGTATGCATAATAAATCTAATACTGGTACAGCCCTCATCTTAATTTATTTCATTTTTGTTAGCATATTTTCTATAGCCCACTAATCTTTTCTTTCTAGCTTTCATGTTTATTCTCAAGCCATCCATAAAATAATTCCCATATCATATAATATATTCAGTTTGTTCCTTCTCTTTGATTGCAAGCGTTAGCCTATTCATTTCTGCACATTCTAATATTTTCCTGATCACAGTCTCTTCATTTTTTTCCAGTTTTGCGCAAATACAATTCTAGCTGCAGTTAATACCCGGATAATCAAATATACATTCTCTTTGCTATAAGTTTTGGATAAAATCCCCAACAGAAATATTTCGGGTTTAAAATCAATGTGCTGTTGTATCATTTTTTCCAACCGCGTCTGTATTTTTGTCCAATACTTTTTGGCTTCTACACATGTCTACCATGTGTAAAACTGTCGCACAACCGAGCAGAGCATTCCTTGGCCCAGGTGAAGCATTAACCCACCATTCTTTTCAGGAAAGGGGCCATCAATGTCGTGACATCCCCAAGAATACCGCGAGAACTATTTTTTGTCCAAAGGAAAGAGGATAATAAACATCATAATAAAACAGGGAGATTCTCTTGACAACCTTTTGATCTGCACAGGACCCAGGAACTACACGAGAAGGACGAGGGAGGCTTTTCAAAACTGAAATAGGAATTTGAAAAAGAGGCTTATTTTTTATCCAAGCCGAACCTTCCCTCCCCAGTTGCAAAGCCCGGGGCAACTTCTACACTCTTCGTGCCGGGAGAATAGCCCCATCCATCGGATTTCTGGATTCTATGCCTGATTAACAATCAATAACAATCAGAATGGAGCTGGAAGGGACCTTGGAGGTCTTCTAGTCCGACCCAAACTAATCCCACTCTGTAAAGTTGAGTAACACCACACCTAGAGTAGTGCATCCAGTTTTGGTCACCGCACTATAAAAAAAGATGTTGAGACTCTAGAAAAAGTGCAGAGAAGAGCAACCAGGAGGATGAGGGGACTGGAGGCTAAAACATACGACGAACGGTTGCAGGATCTGGGCCTGGCTGGTCTAGGGAAGAGAAGGACCA
This sequence comes from Pseudonaja textilis, assembly GCF_049901715.1. Taxonomy (NCBI): domain Eukaryota; kingdom Metazoa; phylum Chordata; class Lepidosauria; order Squamata; family Elapidae; genus Pseudonaja; species Pseudonaja textilis. The sequence continues at coordinate 317,610,251 of NC_141990.1, read as the reverse complement.
GGGGAGACAAGAGAGCATCTTCCAATATTTGAGGGGCTGCCCCAGAGAGGAGGAGGAAGGGGTCAAGCTATTTTCTAAAGCACCTGTAGGCCAGACAAGGAACAATGGGTGGAAACTGATCAGGGAGAGATTCAACCTGGAAATAAGGAGAAACTTTCTGACACGGAGAACCATCCACCCATGGAACAGAAGTTGCCTTCGGAAATTGTGGGAGCTTCATCCCTGGAAGCTTCCAAGAAGAGACTGGACTGCCATCGGTCAGAAATGGTGTAAGGATCTCCCGCTTGGGCAGGGAGGGCGGGGGGTTGGACTAGATGACCCACAAGGTCCCTTCCAATTCTGTGTTAAACCCCTGCTCAAGCAAGAAGGCCCTATATCATTCGAGACAAGTGGCTGTCCAGTCTCTTTGTCACAAGAATAAACCACCCACTGTCGGAGCACCCACAACGTCTGCAGGCGAGTTGTTCCGCTGAATAATTTGTCAGGAAATTTCCGGTTAGTTCTAAGGTGGCGTCTCTCCTGGTCTACAGATCCTAAGTTGGTACCCAGGACGAAAGTCATTTCTCCAGGAACTCGGCCTTAACTACCCCAGAGCGGAATATATAACCCTCAATACTAGCTGTTGGAAATTTGTCCCTTGAGTAAGTACGGAGCCCCCCAAAAAGAGGTAGTTAGAATAACAATTGGAAGGGATCTTCGAGGTCTTCTAGCCCAACCCTTTCGCACAAGCAGGAGACCCCAGCTGACCCCACCCCCTTTCTTCGGGGCGGCCCCTCGTTTTGTGGCGAGGAGTCAGAGATAGGTGGCATCCGAATTTGAGGGAGGAGAAACGCCAGGCCGGCGGCCGAACTGCCCCGTGGGAATTCAGGAGCTGGCTAAGCGAAGGCCGCCTTGCAAACGGCCGGCATCATCGCGCCAGACACAAACTCCGGCAAGTGAGCACCGGTTGGGCGGATGGCGTCGCTAGCAACCGTCTGTTTACTCCGTTTCCAGGCAGAGAGCGTGAACGAGGGAAACCAGGCACTTCTTCGCAAAAGGGAGGAGGAGAGAGAGAGGGAGAGAGGGAGGGGGAAGGAAAGATGGAAGGAAAAGAAGAGAAAGGAGAGGAAAGGAAAGAGAGGAAAAGGAAAGAGGGGAAGGAAAGCAATGAAAGGGAAAGGAAAGAGGGGAAGGAAAGGAAAGGAATGAAAGGGAAAGGAAAGAGGGGAAGCAAAGGAATGAAAGGGAAGGGGAAGGAAAGAGGGAAGGAAAGGAATGAAAGGGAAAGGAAAGGAAAGAGGGAAAGGAAAGGAAGGAAAGGGGAAGGAAAGGAAAGAGGGAAAGGAAAGGAATGAAAGGGGAAGGAAAGGAAAGAGGGAAAGGAAAGGAATGAAAGGGGAAGGAAAGGAAAGAGGGAAAGGAAAGGAATGAAAGGGGAAGGAAAGGAAAGAGGGAAAGGAAAGGAATGAAAGGGGAAGGAAAGGAAAGAGGGGAAGGAAAGGAATGAAAGGGGAAGGAAAGGAAAGAGGGAAAGGAAAGGAATGAAAGGGGAAGGAAAGGAAAGAGGGGAAGGAAAGGAATGAAAGGGGAAGGAAAGGAAAGAGGGGAAGGAAAGAGGGGAAGCAAAGGAATGAAAGGGAAGGGGAAGGAAAGAGGGGAAGGAAAGAAGGGAAGGAAAGGAAAGGAATGAAAGGGAAAGGAAAGGAATGAAAGGGAAAGGAAAGGAAAGAGGGAAAGAAAAGGGGAAGGAAAGGAAAGAGGGAAAGGAAAGGAAGGAAAGGGGAAGGAAAGGAAAGACGGGAAGGAAAGAAAAGAGGGGAAGGAAAGGAAAGGAATGAAAGGGAAAGGAAAGAAAAGAGGGGAAGGAAAGGAAAAAGGGAAAGGAAAGGGGAGAGAAAGAGCTTTGTCAGGCCCTCGGGGGCTCGGGAGAAGCCCCCAGGATCTCTCGAGGCCTCTGACCTCCCAAGGCCCCCTGCAAACGGAAGCAACTTTGGCAACGCTGCCCTTGGGTTTCTTTTTAAAAGGGGAGAAGAGCAAAAACGGAGTGGGAATGAGAGAGCTGGGAGGGACCCTTGGAGGTCATCTCCTCCAGCCCCCCCTGCTCAAGCAGGAGAACCTATCCCACTTCAGACCAATGTCTGTCCACTCTCTTCTTTTAACAGATGAGCAGAGTTGGAAGTGACCTTGGAGGTCATCTAGCCCAACCCCCCGCCCAAGCAGGAGACCCTACACCATTTCCGACCGAGGGCAGTCCAGTCTCTTCTTGGAAGCCTCCAGGGATGAAGAAGCTCCCACAATTTCCGAAGGCAACTTGATTCATTGTCCTCACCGTTAGAAAAACTCCTCCTTATTTCCACACTGAATCTCTCCTTGGTCAGTTTCCATCCATTATTCCTTGTCCGGCCTTCGGGGGCTTTAGAAAAATAGCTTGACCCGCTTCCTCCTCTTCTCTGGGGCAGCCCCTCCCTCAAATATTGGAAGACCACTATCATGTCTCCCCGGGTCCTCCTCTTCCCTAGACTAGCCAAGCCCAGTTCCTGCAACCGGTCATCTTATGTTTTAACTTCCAGTCCCCTTATCATCGGGGAAGGGTGGGGGGTTGGCCTAGATGACCTCCAAGGTTCCCTTCCAACTCTGATTATCCACCCTGGTTGCTCTTCTCAGCCCTCTTTCCAGAGTCTCCACGCCTTTTTTTTTTTATTATGTGCTGACCAAAACTGGATGCAGGACTCTAGGTGTGGCCTTACCAAGGCTTTATAGGGTGGGATTAGTCCCTCCCTTGATCTTGACTGGCTCCCTCTGTTTATCAATCCCTTCCTGGTTTTAACCTCACACCTGCAAGGTAGGCCAGGCTGGACCAGGCGGCCACCATCAGCCAACCAGCCTTAGGTGGGCTGGTTGAAGGCTCTGAATTCAACAATCTAAGTCTAAAGAAAAGAAGAATGAGGGGTGGGAAGAAGAGCCCGTCGAATTAATTCTCCAAGGCACCAGAAGGCAGGACGAGAAGCAACGGACGGATGATAATCGAAGAGAGAAGCAACCTAGAACTTAGGGGGAACTTCCTGACAGGGAGGACAATTAAACCGGTGGAACGGCCTGCCACCGGATATTGTGGGCGCTTCATCACTGGAGGTTTTTAGGAAGAGACTGGACAGCCATCTGTCTGGGATGGGCATAGGCTTTCTTGCTTGAGCAGGGGGTTGGACTAGAAGACCTCTGAGGTCCCTTCCAAGCTCTGGCATAGGCAGTCCTTGACTTACGGCCACAACGGAAGCCCACGTTTCTGTCGCTAACTGAGGCGTTTTGTCCAAGTGGGTTTCGCCCCATTGGACGACTTCGCTTGCCACCGTTGTTAAGTGAATCATCCCTCTTGTTCAATTAGCAACCCGGTGGTTAAGTGGGCTTGGCTTGTCGGAAGGCCGCAAAAGGGGATTCCCGTGGACTCCGGAACGCTGCGACCGTCATAAATATGAGTCAGCTACCAAGGGCCTGGATTTTGAAACATGACCAGGGCGCAGGGAGTGGTGGGGTGGAGAGATATTGCAACTGTCTTGTGATTTAGGATGAATGTATTTTTTACGATTGGCAACTTGTGGCTTTTATGCACACCAAAAGCTTCCGCACCTGAGACAAACTCATTGTGTGTCCAGTCACACTTGGCCAATAACGAATCCTCTTCCCTTCCCTTCCATATCCTATTCTGCAACCTATCCTATATTTTATATACCGTATTTATTTTATTCTGCATTCTATTCTCTATTCTATTCTGCCTTATATTGTATTCTATTTTCTATTATATTCTATTTACATTCTATTCTATATTCTATTCTATATTCTATTCTGCAATCTATTCTATTTATATTCTATTCTGCATACTATTCTATTCTATGTTCTATTCTATTCTGCATTCTATTCTATTCTATATTCTATTCTATATTTTCTATATTTTATTCTGCATTCTATTCTATATTCTATTCTATTCTAAATTTATTCTGTATCTATTCTATATTTTATTTATTTTATTCTGCATTCTGTTCTGCATTCTATTCTGTTCTATTCTATTTTCTGTATTTTATTCTGCATTCGATTCTATATTCTATTCTATTCTAAATTTATTCTGTATTCTATTCTATATTTTATTTATTTTATTCTGCATTCTGTTCTGCATTCTATTCTATTCTATGTACTATTCTATTCTATTTTCTATATTTTATTCTGCATTCTATTCTATATTCTATTCTATTCTAAATTTATTCTGTATTCTATTCTATATTTTATTTTATTCTGCATTCTGTTCTGCATTCTATTCTATTCTATGTTCTATTCTATTTTCTATATTTTCTATATTTTATTCTGCATTCTATTCTATTCTAAATTTATTCTGTATTCTATTCTATATTTTCTATATTTTATTCTGCATTCTATTCTATATTCTATTCTATTCTAAATTTATTCTGTATTCTATTCTATATTTTATTTTATTTGCATTCTGTTTTGCATTCTATTCTATTCTATTCTATTCTATTCTATGTTCTATTCTATTCTATTCTATATTCTATATATTTTATTCTGCATTCTATTCTATCTTCTATTCCATCTTCTATTCTATATTCTATTCTAAATTTTATATATTTTATTCTGCATTCTATCTTCTTTTCCCTATAAGCCTTCGGTGTGTCCCCCCCCCGCCCCCCATCATATCCAAAAAGATGGATTGCAAAGTGGGGAGGGCGGGGGCGGGTCGTTTTCAAAGGACACGATTGCAAAGCGCCCGGCGGCTTCTTCGCAGTCTCCACAGAGGGGCGATTTCAGACCCGCCGCCGCCGCCGCCCGCCTCGGCAGGCCTGACCCAACAGCCCGACGCAGGTCGGGCGCTTCAGGGGGAGGGGAAACGGAACAGCTTTTGTTTGGTTTGGGAAGCTTTCTCTGCGTCGCCGGGGCAACCGTCGGCGGGAGCCAATCGGGAGCCGAGCCCGTCGCCCGGGGCAACGGTTGTTACTCGGTCAACAATGCGGCGGTTCCCGGGATTAATTGCTCATCTGCAGGCTTCGCTCCGGCTGCTGTTCCCCCGCCCTTCCTCCCCCCCCCCCGCCCTCTCTTGCACCCGGTGCTTTCGCTGCGCAACGGGAGGATGGCGCTCCATCCATTGCACCAAGTTGCGCGCAGGGGGGGGGGGGAAGCGAAGGCAGAGCAGCTCCAACTCCCCTCCCCACCCCGCCGCTGTCCCCTGTCCGGATTTTCCCGGAGCGGGAGGGATGATGACCCCCCCGTTGGGGGTCCGCCCGGCCTCTGCCTTGCACCCTCAACCGAGCAAAGGCGACTTTGGTCCGGGATAATCTCCTTGGAAGGGGGCAAGTTTTTCCCCCTCCGGGAAGAAAGAGGTGGCGGTGCAGGCGATGTGCAATTTGTGCAAAGGAGGATCAGGCGCAAACATCCGACTCTGTCATCTTTCTTGGCCCGGTGGGATTGGGGCACACCAGGAATTTGCCTCTGGTGCAAATGCTCTCAGTGTCCATAAAAGACACTCGTCAAGAATCATCAGGTACAACATTTCAAGATAGCCCTAGGGAAGCTAGGCCACACGGGCCAGAACCTATGGCACATGGCACACGGGCCAGAACCTATGCCACACGGGCCAGAACCTATGGCACATGGCACACGGGCCAGAACCTATGCCACACGGGCCAGAACCTATGGCACATGGCACACGGGCCAGAACCTATGGCACACGGGCCAGAACCTATGGCACACGGGCCAGAACCTATGGCACATGGCACACGAGCCAGAACCTATGGCACACGAGCCAGAACCTATGGCACACGGGCCAGAACCTATGGCACACGGGCCAGAATCTATGGCACACGGGCCAGAACCTATGGCACACGGGCCAGAACCTATGGCACACGAGCCAGAACCTATGGCACACGAGCCAGAACCTATGGCACACGAGCCAGAACCTATGGCACACGGGCCAGAACCTATGGCACACGGGCCAGACCCTATGGCACAGGGGCCAGAACCTATGGCACAGGGGCCAGAACCTATGGCACAGGGGCCAGAACCTATGGCACACGGGCCAGAACCTATGGCACACGTGTGCCAGGGGTGGCATGCAGAGCTCCCCTCTCTTTCTGGGCACACCAGCTGTTGCCCCAGCTCAGGTCCTGCTGGCCAGCTGGTCTTTTGGGTCTCTGCTGCGAATGCACGGGGGAGGGGCCTGCGTAGGGATGTGTGCACATGCGCAGGGCACCTACACAGGGACATGCGCACATGCGTGGGGGCATGAGGCATGTGCACAGGGGACATGTGCACGTTGCACTTGGGGGGATGATGCGCACGCACGCACGCTTTGGGCACTTGGTGCCCAAAGGTTAGCCATCGCTGTCATAAGGTGTATATATATAGTAGATAGAATGTAGTCACGGGGGACAATAAGCCATCAAATCCTACTAGGACACAGTCCATATAAACCGTAAGGATACAAGCGACTAAGTTACAGTCCTCCAGTCCCAAGTGGGAGGGGATGGGCGATGAGGGATGAGATTAATAGTAATAGTAGTGCAGACTTTGTAAAGAGTTGGACAGCGCTGAGGGAAGTATTTGTTGAGCAGAGTGATGGCATGTTGGGAAAAATACTGTCCTTGTGTCTAGTTGTTCTGGTGTGCAGGGCTCTGTAGCGTCGTTTTGAGGGTAGGAGTTGAAACAGTTTACGTCCGGGATGTGAGGGGTCTGTAGATATTTTCACCGCCCTCTTTCTGTAAAAACAATGTGTGGTTTCTCTCCAGAAGTTGTGGGTGCTCCAACCCTGCAGGCTTTCAAGGAGAGACTGGACTGCCACCTGTCAGAAATGAGTGTAGTAGGGTCCTGCTTGGGTGGGTGGGGAGGTCGGACTAGATGACCTCCCGAGGTCCCTTCCAAATCTGTTATTTGTTTCCTGGGTCTGATCGGCCCCTTCGGGGCAAACCTTGAAGCTGGGCTCTCCAACCTCTTTCCTCTACCAAAAGGAAAAAAACAAGGAAGTCCAGGGGCCTCCGGAAAAAGCGCCTTTGGGACAACTATGACCTGGAGCAGCGATCGCCAACCTTTTGGACCTCAGGGACCACCAAAGTCATCATTTTAAGTCTCGCGGACCAGAGACCCCCGGGAAAATCCCCCCAAAAGTCTGCAGGAAAATTCCCCACCCCGTTTTCCTACCGATTGATCTTTCTTTATTTGGGATGGCAGGATACCATCTCCAGCTCCGTTCTCGGTGGGAGAGACTTTTGGCTTCATGCAAGGAAAACAGCAGAAGCTGCAGAAGTCTTTTTTTTTTTTCCCCTCCCCCAAACTCCACCAGAAATGAGTCTTTGCCGGCAGAGCCTCTCGGAGCAGGAGGCCTTGCAGGGTCCCAAAGACTCATTTCTGGTGGAGTTTGGGGAAGAGAAAGGAAGACTTCGGCTGCTTTCCTTGCGTGCAGCCAAAAACAGAAGAAGAAAGAAGCGGAAAAAAGCAGCCCGGTGGCCAGGCCAGGTGTGTGTGGGGGGGGCACGTGGGACAAGTCCCCCCCTCCGCCCTTTCCCCCCTCCCCTCACTACCCGGTGTTGTTCGCAATGCAAGCGACGCAAGACTTGTGTTCCCGCGGGCCATGTGGGCGGGGCAGCCCTGCGTTCCCGCACAGCCTGGATTCATTGCTTTGGGGGGCATTTCTCTGAGGACCACCCAAATTTTCTCGTGGACCACCAGTGGTCCCCGGCCCAGGGGTTGGCGACCCCTGCTCCAGAGGTTGTAGGTGCTTCATCCCTGAAGGCTTTTTAAGAAGAGACTGGGCACTCGCTTGTCTGGAGTGGGGTAGGGTTTCCCCCTCGAGTGGAGGGTTGGACTAAAAGACCTCCAAGGACCCTTCCGGGTCTATTCTGATCGATCGATCGATTTTCCAAAGAAGGCAGGACAAGAAGCAACGGGTGGAAACGAACCGAGGAGAGAAGCAACCTGGAATTAAGGAGAAACTTTCTAACAGCGAAGACAATGAAGCAGGGGAACTGCTTGCCACCAGAAGTTGTGGGTAATCCAGCGCTGGAGGCTTTTAAGAGGAGACTGGACAGTCATTGGAATGGTAGGGGGTCTCCGGCTTGAGCAGGGGGCTGGACTAGAAGACCTCCAAGGCCCCTTCCAACTCTGTCATCCTTTAAATCGCGGCACACGGTTATTCACAATGATCCCCTCCCCTGCCCTCCCTCCCCCCAGGTGGAGGGGGTCTCCCACGTGTGTGCACGAAGGTGCCAAGTTTCCCTCTCCGGAAAATAACTTTCCAAGGGCTCCGCCGAAGACGCCCTTTTCGTCCCGCGGAGCGTCACGGCCTGACTAAGCAGGGACGGAGGGTGGTGGCGCGTGGTCCCGGCACACCCGCCCCCAAAACACACCAGCAACTGGGGGAAAGTAAGCAGCGGTTGCTGTTTATAGGGTGGAGATCTTGGAGACGGGACGGGACACACGCACAAACACACCCACACACAACTCCCCCCGCCCGCCCTCCCTTCTCGGTGGCAGCGATTCGAGGAGGAAGTTCACTTCTCCTGTTTGTAAACCTTCCGACGGTGCCCGGAGTGTGCAGCTGCCCACCCCGTCTGAGAAGCAAACCCCGAGGGGGAAACCCTCCACGCAGCAACCACAAACACACACCCCAAGAGGCACACAGGTGGCTCTGACAGCACCCCAGAGGCCAGACGGGGGTAGAGTTTCGATTCTTCTTCTTCTTCTTCGGTGGGGGAGTAACGCAATGAGATCTTGTTGAGGACTAGCTTTACTGGGCGATGCATTTCAACCCCGAGGGGCCCCGGCTGCTTCTGAGTTAGGAAAAAAAAAGGCTGGGCTATTAAGGAGATAAACGACACGGGTCTTCCATTCCGAATCAGAATAGAGCTGAAAGGGACCTTGGAGGTCTTCTAGTCCAGCCCTGCAGGAGAGCCTACTACACCTTTTCACACAAGTGACTCCCTTAAAGAGAGTCTTTTCTTCAAAGCTCCCGTGATGAAGCACCCACAACTTCCGGCGGCAAGGAGTTCCGCGGGTTAAAATGTCCTCCCTGCTAGGAAGTTTCGCCTTCTTTCCAGGTTGCTTCTCGGATCAGTTTCCATCCTTCACTTCTTGTCCTGCGTTTGGAAAAACCTTTTATAAATGAATGTTATAACTTTTATGAAGGAACTCTTGATAAATGAGACGGGTGAAGGGAAGTTTAATCACATAATACAGAATTGAAGGCTTAGAAGGGACCTCAGAGGCCTTCTAGTCCAACCCACCCATTCAAGCAGGAGACTTTATTTATATCCTTATATCCAAGATGGCGTCAACTATGTGAAATGCTCTCTAATGGTTTCTTTATTCCTTATTATTATCTGCAATTCACTACGGATTTCATACGAGACCATCTGCTAAGAATTAGACCATGTTTCCTTAAGGAGCAGCTCTCTGATTCCTCACCCCCACCTGTCTTTGCAAACGCGGAGGAGATTCTCACTAATTCCCGGTGCTATGGATTACAACAAAGGAGGAAAGCGACCACGCCAGAAAAAGAGACGAGATAAACGAGCGGGAGTTTTAAACAGACTAAAGAATAGGGGGGGGGGGGGAGTCCTCTCCCTTCAATCTTTCTGACTAATTCACGCTCACTTGCTAACAAGATGGATGAAAGTTATCTCTTAAATAGATGGAATTCTGATTTTTACAATTCAGCTGTTCTTTGTTTTACTGAAACCTGGCTTAATCCACAAATTCATGGGGACAACACCATATACACCCCAGGATTTCAGGCATTTAGATCAGACAGAATTGAAGAGACATCAGGTAAAACAAAGGGTGGAGGATTAGGTTGATATATCAACAACAGCTGGTCTCAGGATGTAACTATAATATATAAGTTCTGTGATGAAAACTTTACATATCAACTGCGAGCCATTTTACTCTCCAGGTGAGTTCTCATTTCTCCTAATAGCTGTGTATGTTCCTCCACAAGCCTGTGTAAACAAGGCATTACAAACTCTTGCTGATCAAATTATGGAGGCTGAAGCCAAACACTCAGGTTCCCTCCCCATCATTTTAGGAGATTTCAGTCAAGCAAATTTAAGGAAAGAGCTCCCAAAATATTTCCAGCATGTCAATTGTCCCACCAGAGGCAAAAATACTTTAGACCACTGCTACACAACGGTAAAAGAGGCTTGTAGGTCTTTACCACGAGCAGCTGTGGGACTCTCTGACCACTGCATGATTCACCTTGCACCTGCCTACAGACAAAGACTTAAAACCATGAAACCAACAATTAAATCATTGAGGACTTGGTCGGATGAGGCAAAGCTGAAACTCCAGGCCTGCCTCGATTGCACTGATTGGAATGTTTTTGAGGATGCCTCTGCAGACCTAGATGAGCTTACAGATACTGTAACATCATATGTCAGCTTCTGCGAAGACTTATGTGTACCAACAAGGAACCTGCAAATATATAGTAACAATAAACCTTGGTTCACAGCTAAACTTAAGCAGCTACATTCGTTCCAAAGAGGAAGCCTACAGAAAAGGTGACCGAATGCGATACAACCAGGCCAGAAACATATTAACAGGAGAGATCAGAGCAGGAAAAAAAAGCTACTCTGAAAAGTTAAGGAATCAGTTCTCAACAAATGAACCAGCAAACATGTGGAAAACTCTTAAAAACATCACTGGCTTCAGCAAACCTCCTTCCCAGGCAGAAGGAAATCAACAACTAGCAGATGACCTGCATGTGTTTTACTGCAGGTTTGAAAAGAAACTACAGCCACCTATCTCCACAACCCACATCTCAAACACACCAACAACAGCCAAGCCTCCTACAACTGGCCCCAACTCATTGGGCTCACAACCTCTGGAGATCCCAGAAAAAGAAGTGCAAGATCTATTTCACAGACAGAAGCCAGGAAAAGCACCAGGGCCAGGCAAGATAACTCCTTCTTGCTTAAAAGTCTGTGCTGGCAAATTGGCCCCCATCTTCACCCGAATCTTCAATAAATCACTAGAGATGCGCTATGTTCCTTCTGACTTCAAATGCTCTACCATCATCCCAGTGCTGAAGAAATCTTCCATCAAGGAACTGAATGACTACAGACCAGTTGCTCTAACATCTGTAGTTATGAAAATCTTCGAAAGGCTTGTGCTGTCCCACCTGAAAACCATCACGGATCCGCTGTTAGATCCCATGCAGTTTGCATACCGAGCAAATAGATCGACAGATGATGCTGTTAGCATGGCTCTGCATTACATCCGACAACACCTTGAATCTCCAAATACCTGCGCAAGGATCCTCTTTGTAGACTTCAGTTCAGCATTCAATACCACCATTCCAGACACTCTTCTAAGTAAATTAAACCAACTAGCAGTACCTGAATACACTTCCTAACGGACAGAAAGCAGCAGGTGAAGCTAGGCAGAATCACATCCGATACCTGTACAATCAGCACAGCCCCCGTGCTATCTCCACTTCTCCCTATATACCAATGACTGCATCTCAAATGATCCATTTGTTAAAATATTGAAGTTTGCTGGTGACACAACAGTGACTGGTCTCATTTGAGAGAACGACGAAGCCACATACAGGCAGGAGGTTATACAACTTACCTCGTGGTGTAACTGGAACAATCTTGAACTGAACACGCTCAAAACCGTAGAAATGGTGGTAGACTTTAGAAGAAACCCTCCCACACTACCACCTCCGACAATACTAGACAACACAGCATCAACAGTAGAGACCTTCCAATTTCTAGGTTCTACTATATCACATGACCTAAAATGGACACCTAACATCAAAAACATCATCAAAAAAGCACCACAAAGAATGTTCTTTCTGTGCCAATTGCCCAAGGAGCTGCTGATCCAGTTCTACAGAGGAAGGATGGAGTCTGTCATCTGCACCTGTCTGGTTTGGTTCTGCAACCCAACGAGACAGACACAGACTCCAGAGGATAATTAGGACTGCAGAAAAAACAATTACTACCAACCTGCCTTCCATCGAGGACCTGTATCCTGCACGAATCAAAAAGAGGGCTGTGAAAATATCTACAGACCCCTCACATCCCGGACATAAACTGTTTCAACTCCTTCCCTCAAAACGATGCTATAGAGCCCTGCACACCAGAACAACTAGACACAAGGACAGTTTTTTCCCAAATGCCATCACTCTGCTAAACAAATAATTCTCTCAACACTGTTCAACTATTACAAAGTCTGCACTACTATTACTATTAATCTTCTCATCACTCTTTATCACCCATCCCCTCCCACTTGTGATTGTAGGACTGTAACTTTGTCGCTTGCATCCTTACGATTCATATTGACTGTTTCCTAGTATGATTTAATTGCTTGTTGTACCCTATGACTATCATTAAGTGTTGTACATTATGATTCTTGACAAATGTATCTTTCCTTTTATGTACACTGAGGGTATTTTCACCAAGACAAACTCCTTGTGTGTCCAATCTCACTTGGCCAAGAAAGTACTCTTATCATCCTGGTCAAATGGCTCTCCAGTCTCTTCTTAAAATCCTCCAGTGATGGAGCAGCCACAAGGCAAGCCATTCCAATGATTAATCGTTCTCGCTGTCAGGAAACTTCTTCTTAATTTTAGGTTGGATCTCTCTTCAAAACAGCTTCCACCCATTGTTACTCCTTGTTCTTCCCTCGGGGGCTTTGGAGAAGAGGATTTATAGATGTTCTATAAAGAATCTGAGTTAAACCGACCATCTTTTCTTTGTGGGAAATTTATCTCCTCTTTCCCACGTTAGCCAGGTTTTTCTGCCCACGTTCCCAAAGTTTGCAGGCTACTTCCAAAAATTCCCCCCCCCCATTTTATGGTGACCAAAAAGGAAAGGAATATATGGGGGACCCTCCCATCCACTGCCTGTAAATGGAACGCCAATCAATCACGCTGACCTTAAATCAAAGGTCACTTTTTGTTCTGGACCTTACTTTCGCTGTCTCTCCACCGTGCGAGAAGGTCATCTAGGTTGTTCTGCAACGTGCTGATTCCCTCGGGAGACAGCTTACTTGTTGGGGCTTCGCAGATATCCAGGAGCTCCGTCCATAAGTCTGCATAGCGGCGATCCTGCCTGTCCCAATCCCTCCTATAGCATGACTCCATAGGTTCGGTAAGCTTCCTATGCTGTCCGAGGTCATAGGCTTTCTGAGGTATCGTCGCTTCTGCGGAGGTTGGGACATCCAAAACTGGGTTTGGGGAACCAGACTCCACGTTCACATTGAGGGTGGGTGGAGGGTTCAAGTCCTCTGGTACATCGGAGACATCTGTCATGGCTGAAGACGTCGCCATGCTTCAAATTGGCAAAAGGTGAATGTTGGAAAATTTAGTGGTTTTCTGTGTAATTCCCTTTTGTCCACTAGGGTGTGCTGCAAGCAGGTATCTGAATGTAGAAACTTCTGGGAAATTCAGCACTTGACCATGTAGATGGCGCTGCAGGCGTGTGGCTGAATTGAGAAAATTCAGTAAATTTCAGTGGTTGACCACTAGAGGGGTGCGTTGCAAGGTCTAGAAGACGTTGGCACAGTACACTGGTTGGCCGCTAGAGGGTGCGTTGCGAGGTCTGGAAGACAGCGCATTGCACAGATTGGCCTGTTAATGGTACTTGCTAGTTCTGGGAGACACTGTTGTGATGCACAGATTGGTCTCTCAGTGATGCTGGACCCTTGGGTTAAAGTGACAAGTTGCTAAAATTAGGAAACTTCCTGTAAATTCAGTACTTGCCACAAGGTGGAGCTAGACAGCAAAGATTGCTGTAAGCTACTTGCCATCAGATGGTGCTATAGGCTATTAGTTGAACTGCAGCCAATTAGGCTGAGATGAATAATTAAAGAGATGCAATACTTTAGTACATTGCATGAACACTGTGATTAAATAATTTCTCTTTGCTGAGCAGTGTAGGCTGTTAGACTGGCCTTTAAATTATTTTCTAAATTGTATGTCAATGAAAAAATCTTGCTCTGTCAGCAAAGAGAGGCAACCTGCTTTAGGTTTCTCTCTTCAGGGGGAGGGGATGTGCCCATTGCTCTGGAAACGGCCGAATCCAAGGAATTTTTACGACCCTGTTGCTTAGATCCCGTCGTAAACTAATTAAAGGGGCCTCTTTATTGCTTTGCCTCCCTTCCAGATGAGCAGAGGAAATCAACAATTATCCCTTTCTGACTGAAGCCTTAGGAATTAACAGATTTTCTTACTTAAATCCTGTTTCTTGTTTGCAAAAAAAAGAAGTCTTAGAGGTGCCAGGGAGAGACGGGGATGATGGTGCTTGTCTCTGGCAAGTGGGGGGATTTCCGGCCCCTCCCAATAATTCAAACATGCTGTATAACTTCAGTTGCTCAAAGGGAGACACAAGAGAGAGAGAGAGTCCTTCACAGGCAAACTGATTAATTTATATCTTTACTTTGGAAACTCAGATTAGCATGGTGCTTTGACTTGGGAGTTCGGATTTCAATATCCTTGTGCTTTTCATGGGAATACGGAGATAGGACCATCTTTTTACTGTTCTGGACCTTACAACCACGATCTGATTATAAAGCAGACAGATTAAACTCCACAAAGGCATCCATACAAAGTCTCTTTATTCGTTCATCAGACATCCTCAAATATAACTCACAGTTAAGTCGAGGTTCATCTCAAGGTCCAATTCTCTGCATAGCTGACTTTCTGGTGTAAAAGGATGGTAATCTTTCATCCCATATCGTAGGAGCAAGGAGGTGAGATCTTGCACACGGCTGGGTTCAGGCAAGTGTGGACAAACCTTCCCCCAACCCACCAAGGGTCGATTCAAGTGACCAATCGGGATTACAGAGGTGGCCACATGACATGGACTACATTTCCCAGGATACCTTAACTACATTTACCATGATGCATTCCCTTAAGGGAACAGCTCCTAATTCCTAACTGACTATCCCAAATCCCTATTAACTATAACTGGCTGGATGGCACACTTTTCAATCCCTTCTTTCTTGGCTAGAAAGAAGCCAAACACAGATTCAGAGCGAGGAAGACAGTTATTGCGGTAAAGTTACACGGGGGGCCTCCTTGTGCTAACGGCCATCCCTGAGAAGCCGTATCCAGAGGGACCCCAGAGGAATGTCATTGTTCGGGAAAATCCACATTTCTGACTTTATGGCCCCGGACTGAATAACCTATGAAAACCTGCTTGGGGGGCCAGAAAGGTTTCATTGGAAGAAAAACAAAGTGGAAGGAAGTCCCTTTTCTCATTTTAATTTTTTCAACATCCTTTCCAGAAAAAGAGAGAAGCAGTGGGGGGGCTTCAAATAATTTAACAACCAGTTCTGGCAAATAAATGGGGAAGAAATAAACGGTGGCAGGGACGGATGTTATTTTCCTGGGCTCCGATAGGACCGCAGATGCGGTCTGCGGCCAAGAAACTCAAAGATGCTTGCCCCTGGGGAGGAAAGCTATGGCAAATCTGGACAGCACCCTCCAAAGCAGAGACAAGAGGGCGTAGAGTCGACGCTGTGGTTTTTCCCGGTTGCCAGGCACGGCTGCGAAAGTTGGACCGTAAGGAAAGCTGAGCGCCAACGCATGGCGGCCTTTGAACTCCGGGGCTGGAGGAGAAGGTCCCTGCGAGTCCCTTGGGCTGCAAGGCGATCAAATCGATCGGTCCTATGGGGAGATCCACCCTGGCTGCTCTTTAAAAGGCCGGACCCTGAAGACGAAACTCAAGGACTTTGGCCACCCAATGAGAAGGACTCCCTGGAGAAGAGCTGAATGCTGGGAACGATGGAGGGCAGAAGAAGAAGGAGGGGACGGCAGAGAAGGAGGGGGCTGGATGGAGTCCCTGAAGCAGTCAGGGTGAGCTTAAATGGGCTCACTAGAAGACCTCCAAGGCCCCTTCCAGCTCTGGTTCTGGTTCTGGTTCTGGTTCTGGTTCTGGTTCTATCTATCTATCTATCTATCTATCTACCTACCTACCTACCTACCTACCTACCATTTATCTGTGTCTGTCTGTCATCTGATCTACCTACCTATTATCTATTTATCTGTCTGTCTGATCTATCCATCCATCCATCCATCCATCTCTATCCTGCGGTGGCGCAGTGGTTAGAATGCAGTACTGCAGGCTATTTCTGCTGACTGCCAGCTGCCCGTAGTTTGGCAGTTCGATCTTGACCAAGGTTGACTCAGCCTTCTGTAAAAGGCGTAAAAGGACGCAGATTGTTGGGGGGGAAGAGGCTGACTCTTTAAAAACCTCTTAGAGAGGGTGATAAAAGCTCTGTGAAGCGGTATATAAGTCTAAAGCGCTCCAGCTATTGCTATCCGGAAGAGTCAGACTCTTTTACCATGTTTTCCACCTCATTTAACAGGAACCGGCCTCTTCTTCCATCCTCGTTTTACGTGCCACGTTTTATTGAGTGTTTTACACGGTTTGTATGGTTTTAATTGTACGCTGTCCAAAGTCACTCAAGAGCGAAACGGCAGAGGGAGGGGGGGTCTCTTAAGTTGGATAAATAAATTTAAAAAAACGAAAGCTGAAACACCAAGCAGAAAAAAAATATATGTTCCTTTCACTGTAAGGAGGAGTCTTTCACCTTTATGTAGGCAAGAAAAGGGAGAGTGGAACTGACGGGGGGAAGAAAAGAGAGAGAGACTTCTAGCACTGATGAATGAATGAATGAATGAATGAATGAATGAATGAATGAATGAATTTATTGGCCAAGTGTGATTAGATACACAAGGAATTTACCGAGGGTGTTACCTGGTTGGGTCATGAAACATCAAACAACCCAGCTCAGAGAGCCATAAGGACCCCGTAAAAAAAAACGTGGGAAAAGCAGAGTCACCTTCCTGAGGGAGATCTTGAGATGTTTCATGATTTGAGGCCAACACAGGTGAGTGGTTGACTTGGTTTGTATTGGAATTAAAATTCTTTTTTTGGCCAACTGGGATTGGACAGACAAGGAATTTGTCCCCAGTGCATAAGCTCTCAGTGATGGAGCGTTGGTCTGTCATGGCATCTCCAGGCGAGATCCGGACGGGACTTCCTGGACAAGCAATGCGGACCAAGAACAAATACCCTGAAGGAGCTTCCTACGTCCTTTGGAAGTCGTCTCCTGATTCAGAAACCTGAGGGCTGGACTTTTGCTCTGGGTTTCCGTGCCAATTTTGAGACAAGAATTTAGTCTCTGACAGCTACAGACCCCTGGCTGTCCTCACTGGGGAAGGCGGAGATAAAGATTTGAGTTCTCTTGGGAGCTTGCATTTATTTGAATTCTTCTGCCTGTAGACGACAACAGAAATTCAGCAGCTTGTTCTGGGTGGGGTTTTTTTTGCAGATGTTTTATAACCCAACTATGCAATATCATCAGTGCTAGAAGGAGAAAGAGAAGAAGAGGAGGCAGAGGAGGAGGAGGAGGAGAATATGATCCTTGGTCTCTGAGCTTGGTGGTTTTCTTGCAGATTTATAACCCAACTAGGGAATATCATCAGTGCTAGAAGGAGAAAGAGAAGAAGAAGAAGAAGAAGAGGAGGAGGAGGAGGAGGAGGAGGAGGAGGAGGAGGAGGAGGAGGAGGAGGAGGAGGAGGAGGAGGAGGAGGAGGAGGAGGAGGAGGAGAATAATAATATGATCCTTGGTCTCTGAGCTTGGTGGTTTTCTTGCAGATATTTCATTACCCAACTAGGTAACATCATTTTCCCCGCAACGCCATCACTCTGCTAAACAAATAATTCCCTCAACCTTGTTCAACTATTACAAAGTCTGCCCTAGTATTACTGTTAACCTTCTCATCACTCCTTAGCACCCATCTCCTCCCACTTGTGACTGTATGACTGTAACTTTGTCGCTTGTATCCTTACGATTTATATTGACTGTTTCCTAGTATGATTGATTACTTATTGTACCCTATGACTATCATTAAGTGTGTAACTTACGATTCTCGACTCCTGACGAATATACCTTTTCTTTTATGTATACTGAGAGTATTTACACCAAGACAAATTCCTTGTGTGTCCAATCACACTCGGCCAATAAAGAATTCTATTCTACTCTACTCTACTCATCAGTGCTAAAATGAGAAGAGGAAGAGGAGGGGGGGAGGAGGAAGAAGCAGCAGAAAAGGAGGAGGAAGGAAAAGGAGAAGTAGGAGGAGGAGGAGAAGAGGAGGAGGAGGAGGAAAAGGAGTATGACAATACGATTCTGGGTGATCTATGAGCTCTGTGATTTTCTTTCAGATGTTTCATTACCCAACTAGGTAACATCATCAGTGCTAGAAAGAGGAAGAGGAGGAGGAAGAGGGAGTGGGAAGAGGAAAACAATGTTCTCTGAGTGTTCTCATCAATTTGTGCACAAACTCACTGCAGCAACCCTGAACAGCAGAAAAAGAGAAACAGAGCATTGATGCAACGTTTTCCAACACAGTGGATATCCACGCAACTTTATCAAAAAGTGCCCGACTCAACCCAATACCGCACAACCAACACAAGCCCTAATTTAAAAAAACAACAACACTGCCATGCATCACCTACTACTATAACCACTACGACAACATCTACCGCTACAACCACATGGAATCAGCATAAGCAGACAAGCCAACAACAGCCCTTCACCATAACCTACGCAGACCAAAAGACACAGCGGCCCCAGAATGAAAAAAACAACAACAAGGAAGAATCATATTCTACAACATGCAGTGCAACCACCACTATGTAGGAGAAACAGGCAGAAGGCATCCAGGAACGCCAGCGACATGAGGAAAACGCTTTCATTTTACAACATATGCACAGACTTTTAACCATATGGCCCCTCCTGGACCAAGCCAATTCCGAAAACGCCAGGGAGTTCCTACAAGTCTGGCACCTGGACAAATCGGCCATCAACAGATACATAGACGTAAACAGTATCTTTACGCTATCCAAACGAGACCATCAACGGGCCCAGAAGGGAACAAAAACGCTTCCCCACCAGCAGTCAGCGCCCAGAGGAGCATCGATTGACTCCAAGGTTGACATCAGACTAGCAAGCAGACTTCAGACCAACGTTTCCTGACAGTGAGAACAATCGGCCAGGGGAATGGCTTTCCTTCCATAAGTTGTGAATGCTCCAACGCGGGAAGCTTTGTAAGAAGAGATCGGACAGCCAATTGATTTGTCTGAAGTGGTGTCATCTGAAATAATACGTTTGTGGGGCACCGTGCAAAAGCGATAAAACGTGTGGCAAAAAAATAGCTCAGCCCGTAGGGCTTTTGCTGAGAGGAATCCTTTGGCGCGGCATGAAATGGTTTATTTCATCTTAACGTTTCAAGTGGGAAATCTTAGTTCCTGCCCTAATGGAAGGTCCTGCCTGGCCCGTCTTCTCAAGAAAGCAGAACTCTTGAACCGGAAGCCATTTCAAAACGGAAACTTTTATTGGAAGATTGTGAGAGCGAGAGGAAAGGACGGAGGCAGGAACCGGAGGTTTCCGGCTGGAAACCATTAGATTAAACCATTGCAAACAGAGCCCCTGCCCCAAGTCCAGTCCATCATATTCAAGCCAATCCCTGAGGTGCGAAGATGTTCTGGGAAACTCTTGGCCCGAGAAGGTGATAAACGCCAAACGCCGCCGGTGTCCAAGGCAACGCTGCCGGTCTTCTCCAGAGACGAGATACGGCAGCTGGCTCCAGGCACATTCCTTCCCCCCCCCCCACCAAGGTCCCAAAAGTTACAGCGAACCAAAGCAAAGAATAGAAACAGAAACTCCATTCAGAGATACAACACCCCCCCCAAAAAAACCCCTCTCCACTCCCACCAGAATGACAAGCATCCTATAGGAATCTATGGGCCTGAGACATGGCATAAGATAAGGCGGCGTTGGCGAACCTTTTCGGTACTGAGTGCTGAAACGGGAGTGCGTGTGCACGGGAGTGCCAGAAACCGGAAGAGCAGCTCCCCGGCGTGCATGTGTATGCCGGGAAGCTGAGCTTCCGGTTTCCAGCGTGTACATGCGCACCGGCCACCCAGTCTTCCGGTTTTGGGCGTGCATGCGCGCGCGCAAAGACCACCTGGCCTCGGGGAATCACCCGAGTTGTGTAAATGGGTGTGTAGCCTTCTTGGAACTGCTGACATCATCATCTCCCTCCGGTCTACAACACGGCCCGTTCAGCGGTTCCAAGAAGGCTCCAAGCGGGCTCAACCTCTCTCCAAAACGAATGCAAAGCATGCTGTCTTGCCAGGAGTATAAATCCTTCGCTTCCCCATCATCCGGACAGAGAGGAAGAAGCTTCTTGGAGGAGAAGCGAAACGTTTTCAAAAAAACAACAACCCTGAAACAGCACATGACCTGAGGACACAGATAAGCCTCCAAGTGGCCTCAACGACCCTCTAAAAAGGATGCAAATGACCAGCTGTCTGCAAGGAGCATCAATCCTTCCCTTCCCCACCATCCAGTCGGAACTGAAGAAGCTTCTTGGAGGAGAAGCGAAACGTCGTCAAAGAAAAATCAGAAAGTCCCTTTTGCCTCTTTGGGGAAAAAAAAAAGAAAAAGAAAAAAAGAAAGCACTTTTGGGATACCAAACTCAGAGAGCACCCAGGAGCCCAAAAAGGAGTTTGACTGAGAGAGAAAGGAGTTGAATATCTGAAGCTCGGTCGGGGTCATTTTGTCTGACATGGTACCTAGTTTTTCCTGACGGGGAAGAAAGTTGGAGTAGAAGACCTGCAAAGTGGTCCCTCCCAACTCTCTTCTTGGGATCTAAATTTGCAGCCTTTCGAGGTCTGGACCGGCACTCCAACCCGGACGGAGTTCAGGCAGGGCTCTCCAAAGCGAAAGTAAAAAAAACATCGTCCAGGCGGCTTCAAGGTCTCTGCAGGCCATGCAGGGAAATGGAAACACCCGCTCCCCCCGCCCCCCCTCCCCGCCCGGCCCTGGAAGAAACTGCAGAAAGCCAAAAAGGACAGGAAGCGGGGAAGGGCGAGAAGAGGAGGCCAGGCGCCTCTTGCAACACCAGGGCAGTGACGCTGCACTTCCCCACTTGTGCACGGAAGAGAGAGCGGCCGACGAAGGGAAGAGCCGAGTTGGCACCGCAGCGATGAACGAGGGCGGTGGTGGGGGCGGTGGGGGGCATTTAAGCAAAGTGGGTGCCGCGGTCCGGATGAGGCAAGGGAGGGCAGAGAACAGGACTGGATTTCCAGGTTGGCATCAAAGCTGTTCTCCCCGTCCTCTTTCAATGGAATTGCCCTATCCGGCAAACTTCCATGCAGTTTGGGTTTGAAGTGGGCGTTGCAGCCTTTTTTTTTTTTTCTCACCAGGCTGCCATTTAGGACATGGCACTTTAAAAAAAAAGAAAAAAGAAAAGAAAACACTTTAGAAAAGTGCCTGGGAAGATACTGGGGGGAAAAAAAAAAAGAAAAGAGAATTGAAAAAACAAACCCAGATTGCGAAGATGTCGAAACAAATAAATAAGCCGGCACGGGTTGGTTGAAAACAGGCCGCGCCCGACGAATCTCATTTCATCCTTTGACAAAGTGACTAAATGAGTAGACCAGGGAAACGCTGTGGAGAGAGTATACTTGGGAGTTCAATAAGGCATTCGACAAAGTAGACCGCAATTTACTTCTCGATAAGCTAGAAAAAAACGTGGGATAGACAGCATCACCCCCAGATGGATTCGTAACCGGCTGAAACGGCTGCCTGAAATGCTATAGGGCAGTGGTGGCGAACCTGTTTTCTTGTGCTGTGCCGAAAGCGTATGCGTGCCGGCACCTACAGTGTGATGCGCGGTGCGCATGCAACACCCCCCCGCCCCTTTACCTGCACCGTGCCATGCGCGTGCCTCCCAACTGTTTTGGGGTCCGTTTGAGGCCTTTCTCGGCCTCCCAGAGGCTCCAGGGAAGCCTCCGCAGCCTTGGGAGTCCGAAAAACAGGCCTTTCTGGAAATACTGGGAGTGCCCGTTTTGAACCTCCGGAGAGCCTCTGGAGCCCGGGGGAGGCCGTTCTCGCCCTCCTGGGGGCTTGTGGGAAGCCTCTGCAGCCTTGGGAGGCTGAAAAATGGGGCCCGTTTCGGCACTTCCGGTATTTCCTCAAAAGGGCCGAAAATCGGCCGGGAGGCACGCACATGCGCAGTGCGGGTAAGTTTGGCTGGGGCTCGCGTGCATGCACAAATGGCTCCACGTGCCACCTGTGTCATGCATTCCATAGGTTCGCCATTGCGGCTCTAGGGTCCCCTGCTTGAGCTGGGGGAGGGGGGGTTGGACTAGAAGACCTCCAAGGTCCCTTCCAGCTCTATTCTGATTAAACCTCTCCACTCTTGCACATCCGCCTCTTCTTCATTGCATGCTGAGAACAGTAATCCTAAACCATAAACCCATTAAACCACGGGCGTGTCTGGCCAATTGCATCTCGGGTTAATAAGCGGAGGTAGGAGCGAGAGCTTTAGGCCCAAACGGGACCTGTTGCTCCCAGTGGGTCCGTTTCCTCGCCTGGATGAAAACGAACTAAAATTCCGACTAAAAAGAACGATTCAGCCAAAAGGAGAAGGAGAAGGAGAAGGAGAAGGAGGAGAAGGAGAAGGAGAAGGAGAAGGAGAAGGAGAAGAAGAAGAAGAAGAAGAAAAAGAAGAAGAAAGAAAGAAGAAGAAGAAGAAGAAGAAGAAGAAGAAGAAGAAGAAGAAGAAGAAGAGTAGTGATTATCTCCGTTTCCTGAGCCGGGCTTTGATCATTTGTGGCGGGGGCTGTGGGAGTGTCTCGTCAACAGATAAACCATCCTCGCCGTCATAAACGCTCTTATCGTTCACCCAGCTGAGAGTAGCTTTTATCAGGAACCGCAGCCGCAAAAGGCACTGTCAGCCTTCCTCCCCCTCCTCCTCCTCCTCCTCGCATCACGTCAATCTGCGTCAGGCCACTAAGGTCACTTCCAAATGTTTGCAAAGTGCCTCAAAACTCATCCACGGCTCGGCCGTGCTCCAAATCCCGAGGCCAAACGGGCCCGCCCCTTTTTCCTGCTCCTCTCTGGTTCAATTTCAGAGAGAGAGAGAGAGAGAGAGACAGAGACAGACAGACAAGGATCAGCCCAGCGTGCAATGGAAAAGGAAGGCCGGGTTGAGCTTATGTGAAATCTAATCTCTCCAACGCCGAGTCGAGGGAGGAGGCAGCCGCGGCAAGTCCTGGCACGCCAAGCCAGACAGAAGTCAGCTCCAGCAGGAATGTCAGCCAGATTTGAAGAGTGCTGGCATTTGAGAGGGGAGGGGGATGTTTTAAATAGATCGGGGCGGCTCTGGCCAAGACCCCTGAGCTGCCTGGAAGGAATTCCACCAGGATCTGCGCCGCAAACCAAGTTCAGTCCTGATTCCCCAGCCTGCCTTCGAGAGAAGCCAGGTGGTATAAAAAGGCCAGAAATGGGGAAAAGTCCCTGCCACAAACAGCAATCCAAGAATGCCGGAGGATTCTTCCTGTCTGTCTTTCTGTCGTTCCTCTTCCTCTTCCCTCCCTACTCCCTTCCCCTTTCTTTTCTTTGTTTCTCTTTCTTCCCTTCCTCTTCCTATCCCCTTCCTTCCTGCCGACCTGCCTTCTTCTTTCTTTCTTTCTCTTTCCTTTTCTTTCTTTCTTCTTCCTATTCCTCCCTACTCCTTCCTTCCTTCCCCTTTCTTTTCTGTTCTTTCTCTTTTTCTTTCTTCCCTTCCTCTTCCTATCCCCACCTTCCTTCCTTCCTACCTGTTTTCCCTCCCTACCCTTTCTTTCTTTCTTTCTTTCTTTCTTTCTTTCTCTTTTCTTATCTCCCTCTTTTCTCCTTCCCTTCCTATCTCTTTGCTTCCTTCCTCTCCCAATCTCTTTCCTTCCATCCTTCCCCTACCCCTTCCTCTCTTTTTCTTTTCTTTCTTTGCTTCTTTCTTTCTTCTTTCTTTCTCTTTTCTTATCTCCCTTTCTCCTTCCCTTCCTATCTCTTTGCTTCCTTCCTCTCCCAATCTCTTTCCTTCCATCCTTCCCCTACCCCCTTCCTCTCTTTCTTTCTTTCTTTCTTTCTTTCTTTCTTTCTTTCTTTTTTCTTATCTCCCTCCTTTCTCCTTCCCTTCCTATCTCTTTGCTTCCTTCCTCTCCCTATCTCTTTCCTTCCATCCTTCCCCTATCCCCTTCCTCTCTTTCTTTTTCTTTCTTTGCTTCTCTTTCTCTCTCTCTCTCTCTCTTTCTTTCCTTCCTTTCTCCTTCCCTCCCCCCACAACACACCAGAGTCAGCCCTATAGCAGGAAAGCCAGGAGGTCCCTTGACAGCTCGCACCTTCAACCACCGCGTGTGTCATTTCCCTGCCAACCCAAACTGGATTCCCCGCAGCAGACGCTCCCGTACGAGGATGCCCCCCACCCCAGGCTGCCACTCAAACCAACCCCCCTTCCTTTGCCACCCATCCTAACGAATGGAGGCGAGAAGGGGCAAGGCAGAGTACCCCCTGCCCACCAACCCGCAACCCCCAAATGAACCAGGGGCTTTGGGAGCTCAGGAGGGGCACGGTGCAAAAGAGTTTGGGAAAAAATATCTAGAATTTCCCACGCTCAGCAACTTTTAAGATGGGCGGACTTCAACTCCCAGAATTCCCGGACAGCTAAGCTGTCCGGGGAATTCTGGGAGTTGAAGTCCGCCATCTTAAAAGTTGCTGAGCGTGGGAAACACCGTCCAGGGAGCCCCCCCGAACTCAGTTTAATCGCCCCTAGACCAAAATTACAGGGTGGGGGGACCCTGAGCCAGGCCCTCCCGTAAGGAAAGCTTGCCAACAAGGGTTGGGGGGTGGCAGCAAATGGGGGTCCCTGGTCCCCGGGTGGGGTGGGGTGGGGGTGCCTGCAACCCTCCCCAGGGGCTCCATCTGCACCTCGGCCGTCCGTTGCTTCTCGGGGGCCAACTTGCTCTAGAGTCACTCCGGATTAACGAGGCCTCCTACCCCCCACCGCCGCCGCCCCGCCGCTCCCCAAACATCCCGGAACTCCTGTCCGGCTCCGGAACGCTTCGAGTCCCGGGCGCGGAGCCCTTCCGAAGGGGGACCCCGCCGCGTCTTACCTGGCCTCCCCGGGGCTCCGGGACTCCCCGCGGGGCTGCGCTGGGTTCCGGCGGCCGGGGGTGCAGGCGGCGCCGGCGGCGGCGGCGGCGGCGGCTCCCGTTGGCAAGTAACCGTCTCCAGGGCTACGGTCACTATGGCGCCTCCTCGCGCGGGGGTTTCGAGGCAACTGTTGCTAGCCTGCCCCGTGACGACAGCGGGCACGCCCCTCCCGGCCGGCCCCGCCCATTCGGCTCGCTCCGATTGGGCGGCTGTCATAAGGCGGGGCGGGGGGGCGGAAGAGAGGAGGAGGGGCCGGCGGTTGGCGCGCGTTTTGGCGCCAAAGTGCCTGAGGAGAATGAGGGAGGGAGGGGGGAGGGGGGAAGGGGCGGTGCCGAGGGTCTCTGGGCATGTACAGAGCGCCTAAGGGGGAGCGAATCCCGCCTTACGCGAGAAATACAGCTGGTTTTGAAGCGCCCACATGAGCCTTTTTTGGGTGTGTGTGTGTGTGTGTCATGTTGAGCCATGTTGTCCATTCCGCTGGGGATGATGGGACTTCATGTCTATACAGGTTCTCTGTCACCCGGGTTGTCCCATAGGTGCTTTGTTTTCAAGAGGCAACTGGATTTTTTGGGTGTGTGTGTGTGTGTGTGTGTGTGTGTGTGTGTTTCCTTGAAGAGGTTTTGCTTCTCATCTGAGTAGCTTCTTCCACTCTATAAGACAGAGCCGAAGAAGCTTTTCCAAGGAGAAGCGAAATGTCTTCAAAGAAAACCCCCACCCCCCAAAAAAGTCCAGTTGCTTCTTTAAAAAAAGGCACCTTTGGGATGGGACAATGTTTAGGCTGCCATACCAGCCGCCCCTTTTTGGGTGGGGGGGTGAACAATGGTGGCTAATCTTTGTGGGGTCCTGTGACGAAAATTGCGTGCGCACTTGTGTGCCAGCACCCAGTAGGCAATGCGTGCGGTGGGGGGGGCATGCTCCCTGCACATGTGTGCATGACCCCCGTGTGCAATGCATCTGTGCATGTGTGTGAGACACCCCCTGCTCATGCCATGTGTCTCTGTGCATGCGCACGCTTTTCCTGCAACCCTCCGCACCAGATAACCGACAATCGGCTGGCGGGTGCGCAGTGCGCGCACATGGACAGTACACCTGCTCTGGGCGAGGGCTCGCATGCCGGCAGTAATGGCTCTGCTTGCCACTTCCGGCACACATGCCATAGGGAATAGAATATTGGAATGAAGAATAGAACATTGGCATGAAGAATAGAATAGAAATAGAATAGAATATTGGCATGAAGAATAGAATATTGGAATGAAGTATAGAATATTGGAATGAAGAATAGAATAGAAATAGAATAGAATATTGGAATGAAGAATAGATTAGAAATAGAATAGAATATTGGCATGAAGAATAGAATATTGGAATGAAGTATAGAATATTGGAACGAAGAATAGAATAGAAATAGAATAGAATATTGGCATGAAGAATAGAATAGAAATAGAATAGAATATTGGCATGAAGAATAGAATAGAAATAGAATAGAACATTGGAAAGAAGAATAGAATAGAAATAGAATATAATATTGGAATGAAGAATAGAATAGAAATAGAATATTGGAATGAAGAATAGAATATTGGAATGAAGAATAGAATAGAAATAGAATAGAATATTGGAATGAAGAATAGAATAGAAATAGAATAGAATATTGGCATGAAGAATAGAATATTGGAATGAAGTATAGAATATTGGAATGAAGAATAGAATAGAAATAGAATAGAATATTGGAATGAAGAATAGAATAGAAATAGAATAGAACATTGGAAAGAAGTATAGAATAGAAATAGAATATAATATTGGAATGAAGAATAGAATAGAAATAGAATATTGGAATGAAGAATAGAATATTGGAATGAAGAATAGAATAGAAATAGAATAGAATATTGGAATGAAGAATAGAATATTGGAATGAAGAATAGAATAGAAATAGAATAGAATATTGGAATGAAGAATAGAATAGAATATTGGCATGAAGAATAGAATATTGGAATGAAGTATAGAACATTGGAATGAAGAATAGAATAGAAATAGAATATTGGAATGAAGAATAGAATAGAAATAGAATATTGGAATGAAGAATAGAATAGAAATAGAATAGAATATTGGAATGAAGAATAGAATAGAAATAGAATATTGGAATGAAGAATAGAATAGAAATAGAATAGAATATTGGAATGAAGAATAGAATAGAAATAGAATATTGGAATGAAGAATAGAATAGAAATAGAATGGCTCTGCATGCCACCTGTGGGGGGGGGGAGGAGAGACTTTTGGCTTCATGCAAGGAAAGCAGCAGAAACAGAAAAACTTCTTCAGCTTTGCCAGCAAATTAAAACAGGCAGGCTGTGTTTAGATTCCCTCTTAAAGGGGTGGGGGGGCGGTTATGGCCCATTTCTATGGAGATGGCTTATCCTAAAGAATTTATGACTCTGTTGCCTGGAGACCACCGTCATAAACTTGGGTAGAAGTGGACCTCTTTATGACTCTTTCCTCCCAATGAACGGAGGGGAATCAACTTTGATTCTGGTGACCGGAGAGGCAAGAAATAGCACAGCTTTCAAACAATTCTGTCTCTTTTGCAAAACGGTCATTGAGGCAACACAGACAAACCGCAGAATGCAGAGAGAGCCAGCAAGGATGCTACTTGTTTGTCTCTTGCGAATGGGGCAAAATTCTGGCCCCTCCCAGTAATTCAAACAGGCTTTTTAAAATTTCCTTGCTCCGGGAGATATAGAGAGTGAAAGCTCTTTACTTTCCTAGGCTATCAGCTTTACCATATACTTTCACTCTTTCACAGGCAATCTGATTAACTTATATCTTCACTTTGGGAGTTCCGATTACGCCGTATTTTACTATGGGAGTTCCGATTTAACTGTATTTTTACTTCACGGGAATTCAGATAAAACTGTATTTTTACTTGGGGATTTCCTATGAAGATCAAAATACAGTTAAATCGGAACTCCCACAGTAAAAATATAGTTTTATTTGAACTCCTGTGAAGGATAAATCCCATCTCCTCTTAAGCAAAGTAAAACTACAATTAAATCGGAACTCCCAAAGTAAAGGTATAAGTTAATCAGATTGCCTGTGAGAGTGAAAGTATTGTAAACCTGTTTATGTATGTAACTGGAAGATGGTTTATGGTTTATGTTTTGGTTGTGTATGTTTGTCTAAAAATAAAAATTCTTATTTAAAAAAAAAGTTTCTTTCTCTCCCACCAACTCTGCCAGAAATGAGTCTTTGTTGCGCCGGTGCAGCCTCTCCGGGCAGGAGGCCTTGCAGGGTCCCAAAGAATCATTTCTGGCAGAGTTTGGGCAAGAGAAAGGAAGACTTGGGCTGCTTTCCTTGCGTGCAGCCAAAAGCAGAAGAAGAAAGAAGCGGAAAGAAGCAACCCGGTGGCCAGGCCAGGCGCGTGGGACAAGTCCCCCCCCCTTTCCCCCATCCCCTCACTACCCGGAGTTGTTCGCAATGCAAGCGACGCAAGCCTTGTGCTCCCGTGAGCCATGTGGGTGGTGCAACCTTGTGTTCCTGGATTAATTGCTTTGGGGGGGGGGTGTTTGACGTTCTTCTGTGGATCACCAACATTTTCTCGCGGACCAGCAGTGGTCCCCGGTCACTGGTTGGCGACCACTGCTTTACAGGACTCCTGCGAGCCTCCTGCCTGTCCCATTAACCATGGTTTCGTGGGGCTCGTGGTGTTTTACGCCCTGCAACACCCATGGGGAGCAGCCCCCACCCCCGAAATAAACTTTGCAGGCAGGTCCAACTCCTGCGGGGCTGTGTTAGCTGCAGAGAGAAGTTCACGCAGAAGAATCTTGAGCAAGGGTCTTCAACCGTGGCACGTTTAAGACTTGCGGACTTCAACTCCCAGAATTCCTCAACTAACGTGACTGGAGGAGGAACTCTGGGAGTGGAAGTCCCCAAGGCTTAAAGCTGTCAAGTGTGAAGGCCCCTGCCCTTGAGAGACGCTACAAAAAAACAAACACTCAAGACAAGTTTTGAGCTTGCATCCTTTTTTTATTCTGAAATATTTTCCTGACATGATTCCAAAGGGCCTTACACAAACCTGGGGCCACATAAAAAACAGCAGGCCCTGAAACAGGCAGGTGGAGAAATTTGCAGAATTTCTACTTATGTCTTTCTTTCCCCCCCTCACTCACCCCTGGCTTTTGCACCCCGATTTCCTGGGGCTCCACTTAAGAGAAGCTGGAAGATCAAGAAGCCGGACCCCAAAATTTGAGGCAATGCTAAGTCAGGGAAGGCGAACTTCAAAGCCCACCACAACGTAACCACGTTTGCAAGGAAAAGGTGAGTCTGAAAAACTCTAAACCAACATCTGCATATTTTGCAAAACATATATAAATATATAGACCTTGTTACAATATGGGGTGTCCATCCCAGCTTTGGATGGCCTTTAAGAAAAGATACTCCTAATAAAAATGGACACATTCATCACATTCGATTCCTTAAGACAGCTTTCCTTTGCACCCAATTCATAAATTACAGGGAATTCCTGTTATCATATTTACAAGGAGAAGAAATAGTCTTCCCACGAAAACAAAGCAGCCTTATTAACCTTTTATCAAATATGCCCCCTCCCCTCACGTTCGTACTAGAAGCTAAAAGTGATTTGGTTTAGCTCACACTAATTAAAAATTATAATCCATGATTGCACCCCACGCTTCAAGACCCGTTTGCTCAATTCAGCGCTAAACATGACCAAACATCAACATTAAATAAGCCCCCCTTTGCACAGAAAAGCGGCTCCCGGTTCCCAAGGGCAACCGTTTTTGGCTCTTCTACACATTTTGGTTTTTGAATCCAGAGCGGTGCTTGCGATTTTATATCGATTTAATGGGAGCAGGCACAGCCGAGCAGCTTCACACCCACCCCAACCCCGATATAATCGGCCTGAAATTTGAAGTGTTAGGTTCGTGCGGAACAAGTGCAAGGTTTAAACTTTGGCTGGACCCTAAATCCAAGCCAGAGGGCTCGTCCGGGTTCCCAGACGGGTTCCCAAGACACTTGTGAGCAAGATAAGGGAGACTTCTGCCCGTTCCTTCCTTCCTTCCTTCCTTCCCCACCGGGAAATTGGTCCCCTGGCACAAGAGGGGCAAAGTGCAGCTGGAGATCTGCTCTCAAATTGAACTTGGCTACGTAAACACCCCACCCCACCCCAGGTAAAAACAGTGAGGCGGCTTTTTAAGTGTCCCGGGCTTCCTTGCAGGAAGAAAGGTTGCCGCCGTATGTGTGAAGCATGGACACCAGCTGTCTGTGGAAGGAGAAAAAGTGCCCCACGCAAAGACCTGCCCAACAAGCTACCCCCCCACCATGGCATCGCAAGCACACACAATGTTCACCCAGCCTGTGGCATCGCTGCAATGTTTTCCTTTGGTTCGCTATCCCACCCTTGAAGAAAAAAAGAGAGAGAGAGAGAGAAAGAAAAAGAAAGAGAAATGGAGGAGGAGGAAGAAGAAAGGAATGAAAAAAAAACAGAAAGGAGGAGGGAGGGAGGAAAAAGACAGACAGAAAGAAGAAAAAGGAAGGGAGAAAGAAGGAAAAAAAAAGAGAAAGACAGACAGACAGAAAGAGTGGAAGGGAGGAAGAAGGAAGAAAAAAAGAAAGAAAAGTGGGAGGGAGGGAAGAAAAAAGACAGGCAGAAAGAAGGAAAAAAGAGAGCAAAGGAAGAAGGAAAAAAAAGTCAGAAAGATAGTCAGAAAGAAAGAGGTTGGGTGGAAGAAGGGAGAAAGGAAAGAGAGAGAGAGAAACCCTGAGGTTGGTACATTCCTTTCAGGAAGAGGGACCCTGGGGTCAAAGGAGCCGGCGAGGGTCTTCCGGAAGCTTCCCCCTTGGCACAGCCGGAGTCCCAAGGGCAGAGGAGTCTTCTGCCTTGGGGGAAGGCAAGAGAAGACAACATGCCGTTATCGGGGGAAAAAAAAACCTCGTTTATCAAGGGAAGCCTCCCCAGAGGCTCCGGGAAAGACGCTGCCGCCCTTTGGGCAGAGGCCGGCGGAGAGACGCGCATCCTGGTTCACAAATTCGGTGTTTCGGAGTAAAGCTGTTGGATCTGTTCTTCGTACATCTTGCTTACCACGGGCCTCTTCAGCTTCATGGTTGGGCCTGGAAGACAGACACGTGGGTGTGGGTGGGTGTGCGTGGGTGGGTGTCACATTAGCACCAAAGCCCCCGCCCCTCTATATCCCTCTTTCGTTTTTTTCCGAAGCCGTGCAGAACCAAGATCCAGAGGAAGTCCGGAGGGAGGCGGGAGGAAGGACGCTGCTTGCTCTCTTAACACCACGAGGAGCGGGCTTACCAGACCCCTCCCCAGGTGGAGGCTGACCTTACGCTGGACAACCCAGAGCTAGGAGTCTCCTTGGCGTTGCCCCAATGGACGGAGGCAACTTTCCTGAGGTCGCCTTAAAACCCTTGGCGGATTCCGCCCTGGAGTAACGCAACCAATTCCACGTGGACAAGGGAGCAGAGGCTGCTTCCCTCTTTCAGTGTAGCATCTTGGAGGACGCAGTGCCGAAACAGGAGCGGGCCGGTGCCGAAAAGGCACCGAGCGCCAAAACGCACACGCGCAACCCGGAAACTAGAAGAGCAGCTCCCGGCGCAGGCATGCACAACGGCCACCTGGTCTTCCGGTTTCCAACGCGCATGCATGCGCCGACCAGCTGATCTTCAAGAGCGCCGGCCAGCTGGTCTTTGCCCGTGGCATTAGAAACCAGAAGATCCGGTGGCTGGCGTGCAAGCACGCGCCGGGAGCTGCTCTTCCAGTTTCCCACACTCCCGCCTGCGCGAAAGACCAGCTGGCCGGCACAAACGGGAACCCGGAAGAGCAACAGGCGATGCGCCTCTGCCTGCCGCTTCCGGCACCCTCGCCAGGCTGGGGTTAGGGCAAGGACGTTTAAACCATGCCCGCCACCCCCTTTCCCCTCGTCAAAAAGCCTTACCAAGCTCCCCACTCTGGATGGAGAAGTCCTTGTTCAGAAGGAGCCACTTCTGGATTTTCTGAGCGTTGGAGGTGGCCTGATCGTTGACCTTCATGACCCCCTTCTGGATGGCGGTGTACACGGCCAAGTCTTTGTTCCCCACGATGTCGGAGACCTTGGTGGATTTGCTGCCCAGCTTCTGGCAAAACTGCACGGCTTCGGGGGTCAGCTCGTCTTCCGAGAGTCCCGTTTCCAAGTTCATCTTGCTCTAGGGGAGCAGAGGAGCGGCGTTGGGGCGGCCCTAAGAAGGCCTGCAGTGCCACCGTCTGGTGGCCGCTGGCCCTGCCCCAGGGTTTGTCTCGGAAGGCGGTAGCCGAGGCGGAGGTTGTGTGGGGCATTCAGACAACGTGGACAAACAAGACAACGAGTTTGTAGTTCAAGGCAGAGGCCAGAAACTTTTGCCCCCTGGAGACCATTCCTGGGGCCGCGGCAGGACCAACCTCGTCATCCTATCCCAACAGTGACGGGTGTGGAGCACAGAAGGGGAGGAGGACTTTCTCCCTTCCCCACCCCCCCAGCAGAGGACCAGCCCCATCCTAAGCTGAGTGACTCCTTGGGAGCATTTGGGACTTCAATAACCAAATATCGGAAGACTTCAGAAGGGCGGGATTCTGCAAAACGGAAGAGCGAACACCCCGCTGTGTGCAGCTTTCAATTCAAAATCCTAGTCCTCAAGCTTTCAACTCCGGAAGGGTTCTGAAAGGTCAACTTGTTTGGCTTGGAACCGATCCCCACAACGCCTTTCCGAAAGGGGTGACACCTCCCCCGCCCCCCCAATCAACCTTCTAGACGGAGCGGTGCTTCTCCACTTTGGCCACTGTAAGACGGCTGGACTTCAACTCTCAGCATTCTCTGGCCAGCCAATTCTGGGAGCTGAAGCCCCACCCGTCCGAAAACAGCCAATCTGGCAAACACACTGGGGAAGCCCAATTTGAACGTAGAGTAGAATGCAGCTACAGAGTTGGAAGGGACCTTGGAGGTCATCTAGTCCAACCCCCCACGCAAGGAGGAGACCCTACACCATTTCTGACAGAGGGCAGCCCAGTCTCTTCTGGAAAGCCTCCAGGGATGAAGCTCCCACAACTTCCATTGGTTGATTGTTCTCACTGTCAGAAAGTTTCCCCTTATTTCTTAGTTTGAATCTCTCCTGGATCAGTTTCCATCCATTTTTTCCTTGTCTGGCCTTCAGATGCCTTGGAGAATAGCTTGAACCCCCTCCTCCTCTCAGGGGCAGCCCCTCAAATATTGGAAGATGCTCTCCTGTCTCCCCTGGTCCTTCTCTTCCCTAGACTAGCCAGGCCCAGTTCCTATAACTGTTCATTGTATGTTTTAGTCTCCAGTCTCCTAATCATCCTGGTTGCTCTTCTCTGCCCTCTTTCTAGAGTCTCAACCTCTTTTTTATAGTGTGGTGACCAAA
This sequence comes from Pseudonaja textilis, assembly GCF_049901715.1. Lineage (NCBI taxonomy): Eukaryota > Metazoa > Chordata > Lepidosauria > Squamata > Elapidae > Pseudonaja > Pseudonaja textilis. The sequence goes on along the minus strand of NC_141990.1, from coordinate 317,576,816 downwards.
ACTGGACGCAGGAATCTAGGGGTGGCCTTACTAAGGCTTTATAGAGGGGTGGTAGTAATACTTCACATAATTTTGATTCTGTGCCTCTGTATATACAACCAAGGATTGCATTAGCTTTTTTGGCGGCGGCTGCACACGGCTGGCTCATGTTTAAGGGGCCGCCCACTAGATGCCAAGGTTTCTCTCACAGTTACTGTACTTGTCCCTTTGCCTTTTTCCTGCCCAGGTGTAAAACCTTCCTTTTCTCCACCTTAAACGTTATGCTGTTGGATAGGGCCCATTCTTCCCTTGCGCCAAGATCTTTTTGGCTCCTGAGCTTGTCATCTGGGGTTATATTCCTGTCAGCTTAGCGTCATCTTCCAATTTGACAAGTTCCCCTTCTATCCCCTCATCCAGTGGCCCCCAACCGTTTTGTGCCACGGCCTGGTACCAGCATCACAAAATGATCCGCGGCCCAGTACCGGCATCAGCACACATGACAAGGCAAGGCGAGGCGAGCGACCAGCCAGCCAGCCGTCCCCGGCTTCTCCCCACCACCTTCAACTCCTCCTTTGTACCTTTGTCGATGGGCTTCGCTTCGGGACGGCTTCGGGACGGCCGCTCGGCTCGCCTTGCCTTGGGTGTGCTGAAAGAATCCTCGCGCCTTAGTTTCGTTCGAAGCCGCCCCCCCCCCCCTTCGATGAAACTAAGGCGCGAGGATTCCTTCAGGACCCAAACGCCGCTTTCCCAACCGGAAAAGCTCATCCGGAAGCACTTTCTCATCAAACAAGATGGCGGCGCCCAGCAAACCGGCGGGCCCGGTAGGAAATGTTCCACGGACGGTCCGCGGCCCGGTGGTTGGGGACCCCTGCCCTCATCGATGTCGTTGATGAAGTATTTGGATCACGAAAGATCTGATGGCGGATGGGAATGGCAACCCCTGGAGTTCGCCTCCCCCACCCTCTGGGTCCCGGGGTGCCTCGGGGAGGCAGGAGACAACCCGGCACTCACCTTAAGGGTCATCAGCATGACGAGGTATTTGGCTTTGTCTCCCACCAACATGACGTTACTGAGAATGGGGACGGCCTCCTTGACGGCGTCTTCGATCGGGATCGGGGGAATATTCTCTCCTCCCGCGGTGATGATTAGCTCTGCAACGGAAATGGCGTCAGAACCCCTCCGAGGAAAGTTATTGGGTTGGCTCACGCTTGCAGTCTACGGGAGAAACATGCTGCGGAAACCGGTCATCCTCGCCTCCCAATGGTTCCTTTAGTGACCACTCCAAATGGCAAAGGCCCTGGAGAAAGCGACTTATGACTGGTTTTCACCCTTACGACCGAATCACTTTTATCAAAATCCAGGAACTTGACTTCGGATAGTCCTGAAGGTTGCTTTTCCAGGAGGCAACTGGACTCTTTTTTTTTTCCTTTGAAGACGTTTCCCTTCTGATCCAAGAAGCTTCTTCAGCTCTGACTTCCCAAACATCCAATAAGAGCTGAAGAAGCTTCTCGGATGAGAAGGGAAATGTCTTCAAAGAAAAAAAAAACAACCAAGTGAAGTCCCAAAAAAAGCACCTTTGGGGAAGGGAAGGATTTATATATTCCTTGCAGACAGCTGGTCATTTGCATCCTTTGAGAGGGTCGTTGAGGCCACTTGGAGGTTTATCTGTCTCCTCGGGGTCCTCAGTGTTGTAGACCGGAAATAGGTGATGTCCTCAGTAGTTCCAAGAAGGCTCCGCGCCCATTTGCACCACTCAGGTGACTCTGAGGACACAGGTAAATCTCCAAGTGGCCTCAACAGCTCTCTAAAAAGGATGCAAATGATCAGCTGTCTGCAAGGAATATATAAATCCATTCCCCTCCAACCTGTCAGAACTGAAGAAGCTTCTTGGATGAGAAGTGAAGCGTCTTCAAAAAACCAGAAAGTCCAGCTGCCTCTTGAGAAAAAAAGCACCTTTGGGACAACCAAGACCTGGATGGCTGAGAATCTCTACGGACGTTTGGCTACCGGCATGTATCCGTGAAGGTTGCAGCATCCCACGGACATGGAATCACCCTGGGGACTTTCTCTCCTGACCCAGGGGACTGGATTACCTTTGATCCTCCCGGTGATGTACAGGAAGCCGTCTTCATCGTGCCGGCCCAGATCCCCGGAATGGAGCCATCCCTCGCTGTCAATTGCTTCTTTCGTTTTGTCTTCCATGTTCAGGTAGCCCATAAAGACATGGCGCCCGGCAAAGCACACCTCGCCGATTCCTTCCTGGTCTGGCTTGAAAAACATTGTCTGGCAGCCTGTAATCTCCTTGCCGCAGCTGGACGGGGGGAAAGGGGTCAAGGAAAGGGGTCAAGGGCTGGCGAGCATGGCCCACACGCGGACTGCGCCTTGCGGCGAAGCAGAGCAGACGCGCCACACTCACAAAGTGGGGTGGTATAAAAGAAAAACCTGAAGCGGTTCTTGTTTAACAAAACAACACACCCCGATTTAACAGCCTTCGGTTCAGGGGAGCTTGGATACAACAGACAATCTGTGTACAGTGTCTGATTTAACAGGCGTTCCCTCCCCGTCAGTCCGTTAAATCGAGAGTTTAGCTGAATAAACCAGAATCGAAGGCTCTTTGCTGTCCTTTGAGCTTGCTTGTTTTCTTGCAGGTGTTCACTAGGCAACACCCTCAATGCTAGTTAAGCTGAGTTGGAAGGGACCTTGGAGGTCTTCTAGTCCAACCCCCTGCCCCGCTCAGGCCGGAAACCTTGCTGCACTGAATTTCCAACACGGCCGCCCAAAATGTTTACAACTTTTTTGATATTTAGGTCCTTTTACTCGGAACTTGGTCGGTTCAGTTTTTTTTTTCTCTCCTAATTTCTTAATTTCCTTTCAGCTCTCTCTCTCCCCAAGCGTAAAAATGCAAGAGGCCCATGTTAACAGCTCCCCAACGCCACCCTTGCAATCTAGACTGTTTGCACAACAAACCCAACCATCTGCTTGGAGCCCCTAACACTTGGCGGCGAGCTTTCACATCTCAGCCAGCAATTTTCAGCACAACACAGCCGGAGCCCCAAACTGCCGTGGGAATTTTCCTCCTGCGACCTGTTCATCTGGGCAGATGAATTTAATAAATACATTTTTGCAAGGGACACGTGGCAGCCAATTCATCCAGGAACTCGAAAGAGATTCCTAAATAAGAAAAACCTTCAAATTTCTTCCCAGCTGGAAGTGAAATACAGGTCACCCTCAACTTACAACCTCACACAGTGGCCACTCAAAGTTATGGCAGACTCCCAACTTATGACCTGGTTACAAATTTATGATGGCACACCTCCACACACACCCCCCCCCATGGCCATAGGATTCTATCTTGGGCTCTTGGCAACTGACCTGCAATTAATCATATATATATATTTTTTTTGAGGAAAATTGGCATTTGTTTCTAGATTTCAGCAAAAATGCCTCCCAAACAATAGCTCTGCTTAATGACCGCAATGTTCATTTAACAACTGCTGCAAAAAAAGGGTCGTAAAATCAGCTATTGATGTGACGCCACGCGTTCTTTTCCAATCATCATGGTCAGGCTACCGTTTGTCCGGTGACCGTTCAAGGTTGCAACAGCATTGGAAAAAAGTGGCTTACGACCATTTTTCACGCTTATGACCATTGGAGCCTCCCCACGGTCACATGATCAAAATCTGGACGCTTGGCAACGGATTCATACTTATGACGGTTGCAATGTCCCGAGGTCCACGTGATCCCCTCTGGCGACCTTCTGACAGACAAAGTCGATGGGGAAGCCGGATTCACTTAGCAACTTAACGGCCGCAGTGATCTGCTTAGCAGCTGCGGCAAGAATGGTCATAAAATGGGGCAAACTCACAACAAAACGTTTTATTTAGCCACAGAAATTTCTGGCTCAACTGTGGATGAGAACTGTGGTGGCGCAGTGGTTAGAATTCAGTACTGCAGGCTACTTCTGCTGACTGCCTGCAGTTTGGCAGTTCAATCCTGACCGGATCAAGGTTGACTCAGCCTTCCGTCCTTTCAAGGTCAGTAAAACGAGGACCCAGATTGTTGGGGGGGACAAGAGGCTGGCTCTGTTTACTGCCTAGAGAGGGTTGTAAAGAACTATGAAGTGGTATATAACTCTAGGAAGGAGAGATGGGAGGGAGGGAGGGAAGAAGGAAGGAAGGAGAGAGAGAATGGGAGGGAGGGAGGGAGAGATGGGAGGGTAGAAGAAAGGAAGGAGAGAGAGAATGGGAGGGAGGGAGAGATGGGAGGGAGGGAGGAAGAAAGGAAGGAGAGAGAGAATGGGAGGGAGAGGAGGGAGGGAGGGAAGAAGAAAGGAAGGAAAGAGAGAATGGGAGGGAGGGAGGGAGAGATGGGAGGAGGGAGGAAGAAAGGAAGGAGAGAGAGAATGGGAGGGAGGGAGGAAGAAAGGAAGGAGAGAGAGAATGGGAGGGAGGGAGGAAGAAAGGAAGGAGAGAGAGAATGGGAGGGAGGGAGGAAGAAAGGAAGGAGAGAGAGAATGGGAGGGAGGGAGGAAGAAAGGAAGGAGAGAGAGAATGGGAGGGAGGGAGGGAAGAAGAAAGGAAGGAGAGAGAGAATGGGAGGGAGAGGAGGGAGGGAAGGAAGAAGAAAGGAAGGAAAGAGAGAATGGGAGGGAGGGAGGGAGAGATGGGAGGGAGGGAGGAAGAAAGGAGAGGAGGGAGGTCGAAGGAAGGAAATGGTGGCGCCGTAGTTAGAATCCAGTACTGTAGGCTAACTCTGCCCACAGCCAGGAATTCGATGCTGACCAGTTCCAGATTGACTCAGCCACCCATCTTTCTGAGGTCGGTAAAGTGAGGACCCAGATAGTTGGGGGCAAGAGGTTGACTCTTTAAACTCCTGAGAGAGAGCTGTAAAAAGGATTATGAAGCGGTATATAAGTCTATTGCTATTGCTATGGTTGTGAGTCGAGTTTTGACTCTACCTTGACATCCTGTACGACGTTGGATACGAAACAGTGTGAGGGCCCGAACTTTCGCTCATGCCGTAGAGCTCGTAAATCACAATGTCCAGGCTGAGGAAAAACTCCAAGGTGTCCTTCGTGATGGGGGCCGCCCCCGTGTAACATTTGGTGCAGCGGTCCAAACCCAGCGCTTTCCGGACCTTTTTATAAACCAGCGCTCTCGCCAGCCGGTAGTTCATCGGGAGCTCAACGGATCTGCGGGGAAAAAATATATGCGTGAGGTTGGGAGTGACACCAGACCTCCCTTCCTCTGCAAGGATTCCCCCCTCCCCACATACACGCAGGACCATAGGTGTTTATTCAAACAAGTCTTCAGAAACGGGTCTCCCCGTGGCGCCGGTCTGGACTCCAAGCTTGCAACGGCGAGAGTCACCGTCGCGTAACCGAGCCCAACGGCACGCATAAAGTCCAGGAAAACAATCCAAGATTTGAACGGGTAAGAATACACGGCGTGAGCACACAAGACACGGAATTGGACACAATATGCGAATCCCCGGGATGGGATTAAGTAGGCGACGCCAGTGCAGCCCTTCACGAGAGGTGACGTTGCCTCCTCACGTGTAGTCGAGCCGACCAGCGTTGTCCCTGCCTCCGCTCTGTCCGACGTGTCCTCGGATCGGGAGGTGGTGGTGGACTCTACCTCCCCCTCCTGGCTAGTGGGCATCAGCTGGGACCCTCCTGGCCAACTGGCCTGGCCCTGTCGCTCATCCGGTTGACCCCGCCCAGCCTGCTCCATCCGGATCGCACGCTCCGAGCGCCGATCCCGACCAACGCTCGGCTCCGTGCCTTCCCCGGCAGATTGCAATTTTTCCTTCCTCCCCTGAACCGAAGGGTTGGGATGGGGGAACCATGACGGGGGCCGAGAAGACGTCCGGCCACTTGGGATGGTCCAATCGCAACAAGATGGTTGTCCGGATTCCAGGAATCCAACTTGAACAAAGACCCCAAAGGCAGGAGAATCCTCACAGCCTGCCTGGGAAAGCGAGGAAGCCCGCAATTGCAAAGGGGTTTGTGTGTGTGTGTGTGTGTGTGTGTGTGTGTGTGTGTGATTATTTACAAGTCGTTCTCGACTCACAACAGTTTTTGTTTAGTGACCGTTCAAAGTTCCAACGGCCTTGAAAATAGTTTTGCACGCTTACGACCATTACCGCATCCCCATGATTATGTGTTCAAAGTTCAGATGCTTGACAACTGACTCATACTTATGACAGCGGCAGCGGCCCCCTTTGGGGACCTTCTGACAAGCAAACTCAACGGGGAAGCCAGATTCACTTAATGACCCTACTTAATGATCTTAACAACCCTTAACTATGGGTCCCTTAACAACCATAGCAAGAGAGGTCATAAAATGAGGCAAAGCTCACTTAAAACAAACGTCTCATGTAGCAACCTAAATTCCGTCCTCCATTGTGGTCGTAAGCTGAGGACTGCCGGTACAAGCTTGGAAGTGGGTTTGCTTAGGCAGGCCAGTATTTCCCATCCTCACCCACTCGAAGGAAAGTCCCCAGCATGTAGTCCTCGACTTATGACCAGTTGCTTAGCAATCATTTGAAGTTATGACGGACCCCCCCCCCAAAAAAAAAGGTACTTAAGAATCCTGGGATCCCGACAGCCGCCTCCCCCTGGTAGTCATGTGACTGAATTTTGGTCACTTGGCCACTAAGCCATTTGCAATGTCCGGTCACATGACGATTTGTGGCATTTCTGTTGAAAAGAGGTGTTTACTTCCAGTTTTCAGCCAAACAAACACCCCACGGTCACCGCATCTGCTTAATGACCGCCGTTTCATTTAACAACCAGGCCAATTTGCTTCATGAGCGCTACAGAAACAAAGGGGGTAAAAAATCAGGTCGGGGCACGTGGTGACCCATTTTACAATCAGGATGGCACCATTATGGTCGTTAAGTCGAGGACTACCTACAAAGCATTCTTACATAGTGTTTTTTTTTTTTAAAAAAAACCCGTCTCTTCCTAACCCACGTTTCTCTCAGCCAGTGATGGTATGCTGCCGGTTCGCACCGGTTTAGCGATCCGGTTGCCCCGGCCGGCAGTTGGCCGCGTCCACTCGCGGCTGCCCTTTCCTGTCTTCCATTTCCTTCGTTTGTAGCTCAGCTGATAGGTGTGGCCATCACACCTCAGCTGCTTTGCCCACCAGCGCTGGCGGTCAGGTAAGTTTTAATACTTAAAATTTCCTGTTTCCGAACACGCCACACACGCTCCGCCCCCCCAGAACCGGCAGTCAAATATTTTGAATTCCACCGCTGCTCCGTGGGATTTCTTCGCTTTTGTTTCTAACCCAAGGGCAGGGAAGGTGTCACGTTGAAGGACTTTGCGATCCCGTCTCTTATTTCCACAACAAACGTCATCAAGGCAAAGAGAAAAAGTCGGTTTGGCTTTTGTGAAAAATACAAAGTAAACAGCTTTATATCCCCGAGGAGGAAGAAAGCGCTTCGTGTTACACCTCAGGCTTGGAACAAAACCGAGTTTTCTCCACCCCTAGCAACTTTTCGGGTGTATGAACTTTTCGAGGCCCAGGATATTTCCTGGCCAGCCAACCACCCATATGGCAAACACCGACATACAGGGCAGTCCTTGACTTAACAACCACAACAGTTTGGTCGTTAAGCAAGACAGTCCTTGCCACAGTTAAACGAAGCGCACTACGGTTAAGTCAGCCACACGGCTGTTCAGCGAAGCCAGCCTTCCCCCATGGACTTCGCTGGTCCGGAGGCCTCAAAAAGGGGATCGTGTGACACGCTGAGACTGTCGTAAGCATGAAGCGGTCGCCAAACATCCAAATTTCGATCCCGTGATCACGGGGAAGGTTGCAATGGTCGTAAGCATGAAACACCGGCCGTAAGCCACTTTTCCCCCCCCCCCAATGTTACGGTTAACTTTGAATGGTCACTAAATGAACTTTTGTTAAGTTGAGGACCGTTGCAGAGCCCAGATATTTTCAAGGGGAAGGAAGGAAATTCAAAGCTCACCGTCTTCATCCCAGAAACGCAACGACGGAAGAAGAGCTATTTCCCTCTCTCTTTTTAATATTAATTTCCATAATTCACCCAGGAAGCAACACAATCCAAGAGATCCTTTGGCAGTCGGCCCAAATGTGGCCGAAAAAAAAAATGGACTTACGACCCTGTTTCACGCTTATGACCATTGCGGCATCCCCCGCGGTCGCCTCCATCCAAATTTGGACTCCTGGCAGTTGATTCTCATTTTATGACTGTTGTCAATGTTGTCAATGTGAATTCCGGTCCTTTCTTAGGCACGAAAGGAGGCTGGGCAACTTTCGCCTCTCAGCCTTACCCACCTTGGAGGATTCCCGTCTCAGGGAAAACAGGAAGGACAGAAGAACGCAGGCAGTCCCCGACTTATGGCAGTTCATTTAGCGACCATTCAAAGTTACAATGGCATTTTTTTGGGGGGGGGAAGAGACTTGTGACCATTTTTCACCCTTACAACTATTGCCGCCACCCCCACGATCAAAATTCGGGTGCTTGGCCCTTGACTCATATTTGCGACAGTAAATCCCCTTTTGCAACCTTTTGACAAGCCAAGTCCATGGGGACTCCAGATTCACTTAACAAAGTTGTTATTAAGAATGGCAGCGATTCTCTTTACGAAACGGGGCGAGGAACGTCGTAACACGGGGCAAAACGCATTTCTTAACGCATTTCTCACTGAAGCGACATAAAAAGGGCTCGATGGTGGCTGTAAGTTGAGGATCGGTTAAAGAGAGAAAATGCCGAAGAACTCCTTTGGGTCTTTAGACCCCTGCAAGAAACAAAAAGGGGGGAGTGGGCACCAACAGGAAGACCCTTTGACCAAGGCTCAGGATGAGCAGAGTGTCAGCTTTGGAAGCCAGATGCTCCCATCCTGCCACATTTTGAGCCTGGGAAAATGGGAGGGGGGGAATTTATTGGAGCGTATGCAGTTAAACGTAATAAAATTCTTTTTCTGATTCAAGGTCAGGTGGTGTTGTGACTAAGTGAGGGGAAGTCTCAAGTCTCAAGGGAAGGTTTGAGAAGATGTGTCTGTCTCAGTGTTGGAATGGAGGTTTGCTGGAAAGCTGACCCAGAGTGTCCACAACAGGTCCTGCTGGGACGTGGGCCAGAAATCTGGGTTCAGGGGATGACGATGGGGGGGGGCTCCTTCTCCTGGGGGTAGACGCTGTGCCCAGGGAAGCAGGCGGTATGGTGGGCTCAGAATTGGGAGGAAGGGGCTGCAGAACCAGGGGAGGGTCCTGAAAAGTTCATGCCTTGCGGAGGCTGCCCAGGCCGCTTCTGCCTCCCTCCCGTCCCCCAATTCGGAGGAGCAGCAAGGCTCCCACCTTTAAACGCCCCGCCGCCACCCCCGGGCCCCTAAAAAGGGTCTGTGACTCAGCCGCCCACCGCCTCCTACCCGTTCATGCGCTTCAGGTTGGTCTCCAGCCCCACGGCTTTGGCCCAAACGGCGATCTTCTTCCGCAGCGTGGAGGACTTGGCCCCCACTGACTTCATCCGCTCCTGCATCTTCTCCCACACGCGGGGGACGCCCATGAACGCCGTGGGCCTCACTTCCCGCAGGGTGTCCACCAGGCTGCCCTGCCGGACCCAAGGCAAAGGAAGCGGGTTGGGGGATGAAAGGAGAAGAGGGCAGAGAAAAACCCGCCCTGAATCCAGCCCCCTTCCCCAGGAATATTGGGGGTCTGCCCCCGCTCCCCTTTGGGACATTGCTTTCATTTATCTATAGGTCTGTCTGTCTTTCTGTTGATCTGTCCCTCTATCTATCCATCCGTCTATCTATCCATCCGTCAATCTCTATCTATCTATCTCTGGGTATCCATCTGTTTTATCTGTTTGTCAGTTTACCCATCTCTCTCTATTTCAAACTATCCTAAAAATCTCTTTAGCCGTCTATATTTACATCTGTCTAGCTATCTTTCCATCCATCCATCTTTTATCTCTCTCTATGTCTGTCTGTCTACCTATCTCTGTATCTCGATGTCTGTCTATCATCTACCTACTTCTCTATCACTATATCTCTACCTATCTCTATATGTCTGCCTGCCTATTCGTCCATCTATCCGTCCATCTATCCATTCATCCATCCATCCATCCACCTATCTACCTACCTCTGTTCTACCTTAGTCAACCATCTCCCTCAGAAAGGACCTATTTGGTTCTATATTAAGGTCTTGTGACAGCGACACCTGGCTGACATCAGGAAATCAAAAATGCTAAGTAGAAACTAACCCAGCTAGCACATGAATGGGAAACCACCAGGAAACCCCACAGTCAAGGTATCACCTGGGGAGTGAGAACACACCCTGGAAGAATCAGCTCCCTATCACCTACGGCCCAAGCTTAACAGGCAGTTCTTGCTTAATGACTACAACAGGGACTAGTCACTCTGTTGTTAAAGTGTCATCGTTGTTAAATGAAACATGGTGGGACTGTGACAGACTGAAGTCACTTCCCGTTCGGTCATCAAGCGAGACCTCAAATTGCGATTTTACTGCAGGATCCGTTTATCAGAAGCCGGCATGAAAGTCGCAAACAGCGACTGGGGTGACTCCGCAGCAGTGATAAGTGCCAAAATCTGTCCTAATGTTTACTTTTCCAGCCCTGTTCTAACTTCAAGTGGTCACTAAACAGAGCGGATGTAAAAGAAGACCTGCCTCTAATAAGGAATCGAGTTGTACTGAAGGGAACTTTTGTTTTCCCCACTAGGGTGCAGCACCTAGGCAACCTCAGCTGATGCCCAGGATGGTGCACCACTAGGAAATCCCACCACTGACCGTACCCATGTGGGTGGTGGAGGGTCACTAGAAGCTGAGCTCAAATTTTAAGGCAATAGCTCACTTCTCTTTCAACTCTGACCCATTGTCCAGTCTACCTCGCAGGGTTGCTGTTGTTAGACCGATCCACCCATGGAACAACCTCCCTCCAGAAGTTGCAGGGTCTCCATCGCTGGGAGGTTTTTAAGAAGAGACTGGACAGCCACTTGTCTGGAACGGTGTAAGCTTTTTTTCTTGAGGGGCAGGGGAGTGGACTAGAAGACCTCTGAGGTCCCTCCCAGCCCTGTCATTCTTGCCATTGTGGGGATGATGTGAAAGGATCACCCCTCAAAAGCCCCCCTCGGTCTGCCAAAGGGAGAAGCCGGACGTGCCAGCTCACCTTCAGGGCGTCGGGCTGAGCGAAGTAGGTTTCCACGCCAAAGGTGACGGGCAGCCAGATGTCAATCATCTGTGCGGCGACATGGCTGAGTGGTAGATAGCTGACCACGCTCTCCTGGCCCTCCAAGGCCGTCTTCAGGTGCACGTACTCTCCGGCCGCTCTGGCCGTCCACGTGATCTGCAAGACAAAGAGGGCGTTGGCTGCCACGGAGGGACGTCGGGCCCCCCTGCGGGATCACACAAAAACCTCAGGCCGCCTTTGGGTTATGACGACACTTCGAGGAAACACAATGTCAGGATTCCGGCAATTGCCCCCATTTAAATCGATACTGGAGATGAAGCTTCTTGGATGAGAAGCGAAAGGTCTTTCAAGGAAAAACCAAGAAAGTCCAGCACCTTTGGGTCAACCACGACCTGGATGCCCAAGACACTAATTTAAATATTAAATGCCCCGTACAGATGGTTCTGCAAAAGGCAGGAAATGCGGTAACGTCTCCGCAACCCATTTATTTCCTCTTGCAAACATCTGCAACTTAGGACCTTTAAGGGGAAAACCCACAGATGTAGGTGGTTCTCAACTTATGACCGATCACTGTGTGCATCTTGATATGTGACGGACGAGGGAGCCAGGAGGGGCCCTTTCCAGTCAGAGGGGCCTCAGGAGGAAGGGGGCTACTTGCCCATGTGCTTTATTGAAGAACTGAAGAAGCTCCTCGGATGAGGAGCAAAACCTTTTCAAGAGAAAACCAAACTCAGCTGCCTTTGGGGCAAAAAATAATAATAAAAAAATGCACCTTTGGGGCATTTAAATGAGCGCCTGAAGAAACTTGTAAATTAACCACAGCTAACTCGCCTTAAACAATTCAAGATCAATGTAATTTTTTGTTCAAATTTTTGTCTGCCACATTTCATTCTGGTCCCTCCTTTCTTCAATCATCCTATTCCACCGTTTCTTTGATATTCGCGTAACTCTTGTTCCCGTGGCGAGTGGGCCGTGACAAACTGCCCTAAAAAAAAACAAAACACCCCAGGCACGCAGGCACTTACGTTGTCGTGGCTTAGCATGACTCCTTTGGGGTTCCCGGTGGTCCCCGACGTGTAGATGATGGTGCAACACTGGTTGGGCTTCAGGCTGGCCAGGACTTTATCCAGCTGCTCATCTGGGACGGAGCTGCCCAACTCCATGAATTCATCCCACTGGCCGGAAAGAAACAAAAACAAAAATCAAAAAGTACAGCCTCGGGTGAGGAGGCGGCAGTCGGTGCATTGGAAGGGGTCAAGAAGTGGTATTCGGTTGGCTCAGACCGGTTCTGCAGAACCGGTTGCAAAAATTTTAAGTAGCTTAGAGCAGGGGTGTCCAACCTTGGCAACTTTAAGACTTGTGGACTTCAACTCCCAGAGTTCCTGGCTGAGGAACTCTGGGAGTTGAAGTCCACAAGTCTTAAAGTTGCCACGGTTGGACACCCCTGGCTTGGAGACCCGGCCAATACTACCTCTGACTGGGCCGGCCCAGGGGTCCCCACCATTCCCTCCAAGATTCCCTTGTTTATATTTTTTGTAAAAATTTTATTGGGGTTTCACAAAACATAACACAGATCAAATATCGTTTTGAGGACAGCGTGATTCCAGGTGATCACTTCTCTGTACCGACATAAACTCAATTTACATATTCATCTTTCTATTCTATTCCATCTTTTACAATTTTATTTTATCGCTTTTCTCAATCATTTCCCCCCTTCCCTTACTGTAGAGTTGTAACTGCAGGAATGTTCCAATCTCGGATGGCCAACCTCAGATAAAGAATGTTTCCAAGCAAATACAACTCAGGCAAACAAAGTCACTAATCTAAAGGAGGATTAGAGAGAGGAAGTCAACGTATGTTAGACTTTAACTAGAGATAATTAATTGTGTTAATTATTATTATGCTAAACAGGAACGAAAGTTAAGCAGTAACCAAAGTTAACCAATGTTGGAGGATTACTAAAAAATGTGTATAAATGCACGACTAGACTCCAATAAAGTTCATCGTGGTTCAGTGGATCATGATCAAGCAACTCGACAGCCTCGTCGTTACAACACCTTACTTTCTTCAACCTTATTTTTAATTATCTCCTTCCTTTCTAAATTCAATGACTGGACTTTTTCTAAATTTCAGTATCTTTCTAATCATTATGCAGCATTTATACTTTTGTCTGTCCTGCTTTATAGTTCCTTTTTTTGTTTGTTTAGCTCAGCTGATCCGCACGGCAGAGCACACACGGCTGCGCCTCAGCTGAGGTAAAAAAACAGCTCAGTTCACCAGCGCTAACACAGAGGGCGGCTGTGGGGCGCAAGGTTTTCGCCCTCCCCTTTAAGGGAACGGCTGACTTCCCCCCTCCCTTGATGCCAGGGTTGTCAAACTCGATGTCATTGAGGGCCGCATCAGGGTCATGGTTGATGTTGAGGGACTGGGGGGGGGGGATGGTCAGGGTGGGTGTGGATAGCTCAATGTCCATTTTGGGCCGCCGTGGCCTCGTGCAGCCTTCTGCCAGCAAAATGAAGGTCGAGAGGCTGCATCCGTCCCTCCCGAGCTCCGTTTTCGCCGACAAGAGTCACCGCTGGCCAATCCCTTCCCTGTTTCCAGGGTGACCCTGCGGGGCCGGATCTAAGCCCCCCACTGGGCTGAATCCGGGCCTTGAGTTTCGACCCCCCCCTGCTTCATGCAACCCAAGGCACAAGGCCTCGTGGGACGCTACCCACTGGCCTCTCCGGCCCTCTGCCCAGGGCTGCCCAAGAGGGCCCGCTCAGAAGCACAACGTTCCTGCATGGGATCTCGAGGGGACTTTCCTAGCAAGCAAAGCGAATGGGGGGGGGGCGGGGACTGGGGGGAGGGGAGGGGAGGGGAAACCGGAATTCGCTGAACGACTGAACGATTCGCTTTTTTAAACAACCACAGCGATTTGCGTCACCGCCGTGAGGGGAAAAAAGCCCGTAAAATCCCACGGCCGAATTCACTTCAGCAGCTTCGTTTGTTTAGCTGCAGAAATTCTGGTCGTAAGTCGAGGAGCGTCAGAAAGTGAAGGGAAGCTACTCACGCTGTAGAGGTTGGGCCTCTTCTCTTTGATGTCATCTCTTGTAGTAGACGATAGCTTTTAGGAGAGGCAGCTTTTTCTCCACCTGGGGGGCAAGCAAGAGATCCTTCACCCCAAATATCTTCACTGGGACTCCCCAATAATCCCCTGGAAAAAACAAATCACCCCCCCAAAACCCCCTCTAGGGTGAAGTTTAGCCAGGGGTGGAATTCAACCGGTTTGGAGTGGTTTGGGCAGACCGGGTGTTAAATTGACACCTGGTTTGCTGAACCAGTAGTTGAACTGACCAGCTGGCCCCACCCATCCCACGGAGTCTCCATGTCGTCCATTTTGGATGCAGGTAAGTGCAGGAGGCTCTGGGAGGGAGAAAAACGGCCCAGAAGTCCAGAAATAGGTCTGTTTCCAGCTTCTGGAGGGCCTCCGGAGTCTGGGGGGCCATTTCTGCCTACCCAGAGGCCCGAGGAAGCCTCCGGACTCTGGGAAAGGCGAAAAACTCCCCCTTTCAGAAGTTCCAGTAGGCGACGCCCACCATGGCGACGCCCAACCAGCAATGGGGCAGTGAACCAGTTGCTGGGATTTTGGAATCCCGCCCCTGAGTTTTAGCCCCACAAGTAAGAAGCCAACCCCACCCCCCACCCCCCGATCTGGACTGTGACCCTGAAGAGACCCTACAAATTCCTTTGCTGGGGTCTCACTTCGTTTTGTTTTGGAGACTCCGGATGGGATGTTCTCATTTGAATGACAGGAAGTCCTCGTTGAGGAACCATCGTTTGGACCGGCCACTTGGTCACTAAGCAATGTGGCCGCTAAATGAAACCACCCTCAAGACTTACGGTGCGATTTACAGCTTTCCAAGTGTGCGAAGGTGATAAATGCGAGGATCGGCTGTCAAGTTACTTTGCGATTGCCAGTGGTCACTAAATGAGGCCTATTTATAATCCTAGGGTTGGAGTGCTCTGGGGCTCTTCATTTTGCTTCCATCCCAAGGACCGGCCCATAGATTTCTACTGCTCTCCTCTCCTTTTATCCCCCAGAGTCAGGGTGGGGCTTCGCTAGCAGCCATAGCTCTTCCGTCCCAAGGACCAGCCCATAGATTTCCATTGCTCTCCTCTCCTTTTATCCCCCAGAGTCAGGGTGGGGCTTCGCTAGCAGCCATGGCTCTTCCATCCCAAGGACCAGCCCATAGATTTCCACTGCTCTCCTCTCCTTTTATCCCCCAGAGTCAGGGTGGGGCTTCTCTAGCAGCCATGGCTCTTCCATCCCAAGGACTGGCCCATAGATTTCCACTGCTCTCCTCTCCTTTTATCCCCCAGAGTCAGGGTGGGGCTTCGCTAGCAGCCATGGCTCTTCCGTCCCAAGGACCGGCCCATAGATTTCCATTGCTCTCCTCTCCTTTTATCCCCCAGAGTCAGGATGGGGCTTTGCTAGCAGCAGTGCCTCTTCCATCCCAAGGACCGGCCCATAGATTTCCACTGCTCTCCTCTCCTTTTATCCCCCAGAGTCAGGGTGGGGCTTCGCTAGCAGCCATGGCTCTTCCGTCCCAAGGACCGGCCCATAGATTTCCACTGCTCTCCTCTCCTCTCCTGTCTCCTGTACATCCTCAGGCACTGGACCCGGCTGTTCCTCCTCTTCCTCATCAGCCACCTCCACACCTGGGGGCTGTTGACTCTCCCTCTGAGGGCTGACGGATGGCCCAGGCTCTGCCTCTCGGCCCTCTCTACCCCCACCCTCCTCTCCCTCTCAGCTCCCTTCCTTCTTCCCCCCGGGAGCTCTGACTGGGGAATTCTGGGAGTTGAAGTCCGCCCATCTTAATATTGCCGGGGGAAAGAGAGCGAGAGTTTCCGTCTCAAAAGGTTGGGTGGGCCACATCCAAACACCCAGAGACGTCGCTGCTCCATCCCTGGAAGCCCTCAGGAACAACCCTCTCCTGGGCCAGAGGGTGGGCTAGAAGACCTCCCAAGCCCCCCCTCCCCGCCCTTCCCTGTCTGGCTCTCACCTCCAGGATCTTCTGCAGCTGCTTGTCATTCTCCACCACGATGATGTTGGCCCCGCAATTCTCCGCCACGTAGTGACAGGCTTCGGGAGAGTTGGTGGTGTAGATACCGACGGCAAAACCCCTGCAAAGAGACCGTTTCAAAGCCCACCCCTCTCTCCCCCCCCCAATTGGCAGAGACCCAGGGGAGATTGGCTCGCTGCCATTTGGGGGGGGGTTTGCGTGGCTTTCCACCCTTGGGAGACTTCCGGTGCTTCCAACCGATGGGGCTCGGGGAGCGAGGAAAATTGTGGCTAGTGACTGTCCCCCCGTGCCGAGGAAAGCCCCTCACCCATCCACCCGGGTCAGTTTCCCACTTCCGCCGGAGGAGGGGGAGGACTGTGAGGGTCCTTGGTGCTCTCTGAGCTGGGTGGTTTCCTTGCCGACGTTTCATGACCCAACTAGGTCATGCCATCAAGTGCCGAGGAGGAGGAGGAGGAGGGAGGGAGAATGAGGAGGAAGGAAAAAAGGAAAGGAGGAAGGGAGGAGGAGCTCCAAGGGGCTCCCCTTTAAAGGCTGGGGCTGAGACGGAGACCCCTCCCCTCGCCCCCGACCGGAAGCCTCAAAGAGAAGAGCGGAAGGGGAGGGAGGGGCTGAGGAAGAAGCGGCTGGGCTCGAATCCTCCTCGGTATCGGAGATGTTGTCCATCTCTCCAGGTGGGGGCTGCCCCCCCGCTTTCTTTCCTCCCCCAACGGGGGAGGCCGGGCGACCTGTGTGGTGGTCTCACCCAGCAAAGATGGCACCGACGTCCGCCAGGAACCACTCCAGGGAGTTGAAGCCCAGGATGCAAACGCTGTTGAACCGCCCCAGGCCCAGCTGTGTGGGGGGAGGGGGGAGAAAGCAGAGACGTCAGCGAGACCCCTCCTCCCCTCGACGCCCCCACCCCTTCAGAGCACTCACTGCCCCTCCCCTCCCCCAAAGCTGGAAACATCCATGCCGCCACCACCCCCCAGAGTCCCAAGGCCAGCCAGTGCCGCTGTCAGGGCTCCGACAATCCACCCCCCCCACTTCAAATCTCTAGCTGCAAGATGATTTATTAAGAATGACCATGTCAGCATGACCTGCGTGCAGCCGGCTCTGAGACACACCATTCATTGACCCTGGTCTTCCCTGCACCCCTTGGATGTATATTCTGTCAAGAGTCTATTCATGAACTGGGATAGAGCTTGCTAACAAGGCCAGCCAAGGAATAGGCACAGCAACCAGTCAGCCAAGGAGGACTGTTTGGAAACTGAAACTAAAAGTCGCCTAGGCGTGGCTCTGTATTAAGCTCTGCAGGTCTGCAGCTGTGTTGAGTTCAGAGTCTCGTCTGTCGAAGATGAAACCAACCAACTTGCTTGCCTGCTGAACTAAAGGGAAACTGAGGTCTGTTTCTGAGCTCCTGAGTTGCTACTGAAGTTACTTACTTGCAACCTGTTTCTGTCTGAGTCTGCTCCGTGTTGGAGAAATCTACAACCGGTTTGTCAAATCTACGTATTATGTTTATAAAGATGTTAAATGAAGCGTCAGCCATCGGGGTTTTAATTTTTCTGGCGCTGAATTAACGCTGCAAAACCCTGAACGTATCCTCCAATGGGACACATCCATAGCCAAGAGCCATCACTCAGGCTCCCCCGTAATAATCTTGCGTGCCAGAAGCTTCAGCCGCCCAGAAATTATCTGAAGCATTTAAGGAATGCACTGCTGCTCCCACCCACTTTTCTGCTGGCAACTCCAAAAGACCAGAGAAATATTTCTGAGCTGACAGCCGCCTTCCACGGCCCTCCTACCTCGCGGGGCTCACGTGAACTGATGGCGATGCGGTGCGCGTACCACCCTCCCCTCCCCAATTCTCTCCCCCCATCCCCACCCCCACCAACCCCAACCCCCGCCCTGAGACCTTGAGGAAGCTTTTGGCAGTCTTGCGGCACTCCTCGTAGTACTGGCGGAAGGTCAACTTGAACCACCGGCCCTGTTTTTTCGAAGCCAGCGCCGGCAAGTGGCCGTATTTCTCCACGGTGGCCAGGAAGAGGTCATGGACAGTGATGGGGGTCTCGGAGCCGATGCCGCTCTGGTCCATCCGCAGCTTGACCTCTCCGTCGCGCTTGGTGGTCCACAGACCCCCAGCACTGGGAGCCGGCCCTGGAGGGGAGCAAGCAAGGACGCCGTCCTGTTCTACGACGGTCACGAGGAGAAAACCCTCCTCCCCATGTTCCCCCAAATCCGCTTCCCACCCTGTTGCAGGGGGTCCTCGACTTACGATGACAAATGGAGCCCATTGGTTAAGTGGGCTTTGTTCCATTTTTTTTCCTGCCCTTTCTTTCCCAGGGGCAGTTGTTAAGGGAATCATGCGGTTGTTAAGTGAATCTGGCTTCCCCTGTGGACTTGGCGGGTTGCCAGGAATTGGCAAAAATACAGTTGCAGGACGTTGGAGCCAGTCATTAAGTGAGTCAGTGGTCAAGCATCTGAACTGGTGATTCATGTGTGTGTGAACGCAGGTTGTAAGTCGCTTTTTCCGAGGCCGTTGTGACTTTGAACCATTGGACGCAAATCAAGGACTACCCTGTATGGGTAGTCGTTGATTAACAACTGTTTGTCGGCTAACGTCACAATGGCCTCATGAAAAGTTTCTTACTCCAGCTAGAAGTGGCTATGGTCGTCCCTGCCAGCTAGGCTCGGATCTCCCGGTGGTCCCCTTTCCGCCATTTTCCTACCTTTGCCTTTCGACATCTCAGCTTCCGGCTCCTCCACAGGCTGCTGGGGCTGGGGCCTAGCCCTGCAGGAAAACCAGAAGATAAAGTCAGACCGGGGGGGGTCCCCGATCCACCCCCCTCTCTTCCCTGGGCTGTGACCTGTTCACAACTGGGCCACATAATGTGGCGGGCCGGCATGCACATGTGTGCACGCAATTATGTACTACAGAAATTAGAAATGGTGGCTCAGCATACCCAAGAACAAAATAAACCAGAGAGGGAGGAGTTCTATAAAGAAGAAGCCAACATTGAAGAACAAAACGAACAACAATTATTTAAACGGGGAAGAAAGGAATTAGAACTAAAAAATTGTGGTCTTGATGGGATGATAAAAGAGGGAATGGTTCGGAAAATGGATAAAGGGAGAGGGGAAAAAGCAGAAAAAGGGCAAAAGACAAAAAGCAAAAGAGGGCGAGAGAAAAGTTTAATAACTGGAATGAGAAATGGAGGGGAATAAGAATGGGAAAAAGGGGAATTAAGAGAAAACAAAGAGGAACAGGAAACAAACAAGGATGAAAAGAAAGTATATTGTCCAAAGTATGAGAGATAATGGGTGAAACAAAAAAGGGTAAGGAAGGAGATTCCGCAAGGTAATATGTTGTGATGTATAAGAATATATTGAAAATAGTATTTTGTAATGTATAGATAATTCATAAGGTGTTTGATAAAATATAATGCGGAATCTGACATAAATATATATAAATATATAAATATATATATGGTATTCAGCTTTGTTCGGGTATTTTCCCACGTCATTACAGTTGTGCTTTTAAAGTTGGTGCAACGTTTCGGCAGAATCTCATCTGCCATCATCAGGCTTCTGTCTTGTGTTTGTCTGTGAGTCAATACAGAAGCCTGATGATGGCAGAGGAGATTCTGCCGAAACGTTGCTCCAACTTTAAAAGCACAACTACAATGACGTGGGAAAATACCCGAACAAAGCTGAATACCATACATACATACATACATACATGCATACATACATACATTTGTGTTATATACTAGATAAGGAGATTGATATTAAAGGTAGAATGAAGGTGGTTAGCTCGAATTATTAACCAGAGGGGATAATTATATTTACAGATAAGAATTGATAAAATGACAAAATGTGACAGAAAAAAGTAATATGAGAAATGACAACAGAAATGAGATGAGAATTTTAGATAACATTGTAAAATAAGATATGAGAATGTATTAAAATAACATGAATTGGAATTGGACAAGATAAGCATAAACAATTTAACAATAAGGATGATGCAATATGAAACTAAACAAATATAATGAACAGGTAACTATGGTCATGTTTGTATTGAGATGTGAAACCTGGAACCTCACTGCTTGCCAAATGAGAATTTTTTATTTTAAAAAAATAAAATAAAAGCAGGGAGAAAAATTGAATAATTGAATTACTAGGTATGTTTAACTGATATGGTGGTAGGCATTTGGAGAAAGTTTTGAAAGGTTGAAAATAAGCATTGAAGGATTATGAATTAATGTGAAATACGTGCATTGAGAGATACGATTGGTATTATTAATTTTGCCAGTGCTAAAACATATATTGATGCCACACTGTTAATGTATTGTTCTGCATATGCAGATTGAAATTAAAAAAATATTGGGGGGGGGGGGAAGGAAAATGACTGTTCCCCCTGCCCCCAGTCTGGTTCATTTTCTGTCTTTTTTGGAATTAAGAGGGCAGCCTTCCCGTTTTTCTTGAAAGCCTCCAGTGATGAAGCTCCCACAACTTCTATTCCATGGGTTGATTGTTCTCCCTGTCAGAAAATTTCTCCTCATTTCTCAGGTTGAACCTCTCCTGGATCAGTTTCCATCCATTCTTCCTTCTCTGGCCTTCGGGGGCTTTGGAGAACAGCTTGACCCCTTCCTCCTCCTCTCTGGGGCAGCCCCTCCAATATTGGAAGATGCTCTCCTGCCCCCCCTGGTCCTTCTCTTCCCTCGACTAACCAAGCCCAGTTCCTGCAACCGTTATTCGTATGTTTCAGCCTCCAGCCCCCTCATCATCCTGGTTGCTCTTCTCTGCCCTCTTTCTAGAGTCTCAAATTCTTTTTTATAATGTGGTGACCAAAACTGGACGCAGGACTCTAGGTGTGGCCTTACTAAGGCTTTATAGAGTGGTATTAGTACTTCCCTTGATCTCGATTGTATCCCTCTGTTAATACAATTTAGGATTGCGTTGACTTTTTCGGCTGCTGCTGCACACGGCTGGCTCCTATTTAGCTGGTTGTCCACTAAGACTCCAAGATCCCTCTCCCAGTTCCTGCTATTGAGCCTGGTTTCACCCAGTCTATATGTGTCCTTTTGGTTTTTCTTGCCTAAGTGTAGGACTTTTAGTTTTCTCTACATTGAATTTCATTCTGTTAGATAGGGCCCAGGGTTCAAGTCTGTCCAGATCCCTCTGGATCTTGAGCGTATCTTCCGGGGGGTTGGCTATTCCTGCCAGCTTGGTACCACCTGGCCATGCCAACCCAATCATCCCGAGACGCACCTGGAGCCTGTTTCGTTGTTCCTCTCCCGCAGCAGGTGGCCCAATGGGTTGCTGTTTGGGATGTGGCATCTTTTAGCTTCGGGCTTGGTGGATGGGTCTTCCGGGGAGCCCCCGGGGTCCCCTCAAAAGGGCACCCTCTCCCTGCCCCCGGGGAGGAGGGTGCCCTCTGCAGCAACGGGCAGCTGCTTTCTGCCAACCGCAGAGTTCCAGAAGGGCTGCTTGTGACCTCACCCGCAGCACCAGCCCTCCGGAGTTCTGACCGGAGCTGCCCTGGGCCAGGGGGGGTGCAAAGTTGGCACCGCTGCTGCTCCGCGCAGGGAACGGCGGGCCCTCCTTGGGCAATGGGCCCTGATGACAAAGGAGATCCTTCAGGAGCCCCTGCGCCGCCAATGCTGCATTCGTGGCTTTTTCAGGGGCTCCTGGGCGTAGCTTTGCCCCGGAATATGCCAGGCCCCGGCTGCCAAGAATTGATATCCCTCTGACATTATGCCACTTAGAGACTTCCTTTCCTTCCTTCCTTCCTTCCTCTTTCCTTCCTTCCTTCCTTTCCTTCCTTCCTTCCTCTTTCCTTCCTTCCTTCCTTCCAACTTTCCATCCTTTTTTCCTCCCCCTCAACTCCTTTCCTCTTTCCTTCTTTCCATTATTCCTCTTTCCAACTTTCCTTCCTTCCTTTCTGTTTCCCCAACATTCCTTCTTTCCTTCCTTTTCTTTTTCCTTCCATCCTTCCTCTTTCCAACTTTTTTTCTTCCTTCCTTCCAACATTTCTTCATTCAGTCTTCCTTTTCTCTTTTCTTTCCACCCTTCCTTCCTTTCCAACTTTCCTTCCTTCCTGATTTTCCAAAACACCTTCTTGCCTCTTTTCTTTTTTCCTTCCTTCCATCCTTCCTTCTTTCCTTCCAACGTTTCTTCAGTTTTCCTTTTCTTTTTCCTTCTTTCCATCCTTCCTTCTTCCAACTTCCTTCCCATTTTCCCAACATTCCTTCCTTCTTTCAGCTTTCCTTCCTCTCCCCCTTTTTTCCTTCTTTCCATCCTTCCTTCCTCTTTCCAACTTTCCTTCCTTCTCCCTTCCCTCCTTTCCTTTCCTCCTTTCTGCTTTCCATTCTTCCTCTCTTTCCAACTTTTCTTCCTTCCTTTCTTCATTCAGGTTTCCGTTCTTTCTTTTTCCTTCTTTCCATCCTTCCTTCCCATTTTTCCAACCTTCCTTCCTTCCTTCCTTCCTTCCTTCCTTCCTTCCTTCCTTCCTTCCTTCCGCTTTCCTTCCTTTCCCCCTTCTTTCCATCCTTCCTTCCTCTTTCCAACATTCCTTCTTTCCTTCTTTCCTCCCTCCTTTCTTTCTTTTTTTTCCCCCACCTACAAGCTGGCTGAGGAATTCTGGGAATTGACATCCACAACTCCTCAAGTTGCCAAGATGGAAGAGCTCCGCTTTACGCACGCCTCTATTTCTTTCCGATTGGGACTCGCAGCGCGCCCCGAACCTGGCTAGCTAAACGGTCCTTGACATTATTTTGGGATTCCCCGGTTGCCTGGAAAAGGGAGAAGAGGAAATACGGCCGCTCGATCCGGGGAAGAGTTCGTTTCATAACAGGAACTCTTTTCTGTGCAAAGGATCTTCCTGGGAAGGCGGCCAAAGAAAAAGACAAGCTGGAAAGCTCTCAAAAATAAAAATAAAAATAAAGTACCCGGTGCTTTTCCAGTTCAAAGAGGCTTCCACTGAGATGAGGGTTTCTGCAAACACGGGAAGGCAAAACGGCAACGATCTTGTCGGAAAGCCAAAGGAACTTAAATGGGATCCATAACAGCCGCCGGAAGGAAGAGAGTGAATGGCTGACGTGGATAGGAAAAAGGGAAGTGAAGCACTTAAGTGGGACCTGCTCCCCAGGACGGGGGCGTCCCTCCTCTTCCTTCCAGGAGGCAGACCCTAAAAACCCTGGGCTTCAAACGTCGAGGGAGGCGATTTCGTGGGATCACTGGGAAAGCGCAACTCAAAACAGAGCAGGAAGGGACCTTGGAGGTCTTCCAGTCCATCCCCTTGCTCAAGCAGGAGACCCTAGACCATTTCAGAGAAGTAAACCGTCCGGGCTCCCCTTAAAAAAACCTCCCGTGACGAAGCGCCCACGATTCCTGGTGGCCAGCAGTTCCACTGGTTCGTGGTTCTCACGGTTAGGAAGCTTCTGCCTCATTCCAGGTTGCGCCTCTCCCGGATGAGTTTCCAACATATTGTTTCTTATCTTGCCTTCTGGTGATTTGGAAAATAAGTTGACACCCCCCACTCCCCGCTTTGGGGGAGCCCCTCAAATCCTGGAATATTTCTATTCTTCTTTTCTCTAGAGCGGCCAGACCCCATTCCTGCTTATTTCGTCCTATGTTTTAGTCTCCAGGCCTCTAATCCCCTTTAGTTGCTCTGCTTTGCGCTTTTTCCAAAGTCTGAACACCCCTTTTTTTTTGTAATGCGGGGAACCCCGACTGGATGCAGTTATTATTCCCGGGTCTTATCTGGAGCAGATATTGAATTCCTCCCTCCTAAGCAATCTCAACAGCGAAGAGTTTTCTTCGCTTAGTGGTTCCGCGGGGATCTTAAAAACGATCTTAAAAGAGAGGCAATCTCATGGCTTTGCCCTTTGCCTGGCCTGAGAGAGAGAGAGAGAGAGAGAGAGAGAGAGAGAGAGAGAGAGAGAGAGAACTAGAGAGAGAGAGAGAGAGAGAGAGAATGGCGGGGGGAGAGAGAGGGGGAAGAGAAAGAGAGAAAAGAGAGAGAGAATGAGAGGGAGGGAGAAAACTAGAGAGAGAGAAGAGAGAATGAGAGAGGGGGGAGACGGGGGAGAGAAAGAGAGAGAAGAGAGAGAGAAAGAGAGAGAGAAAATGAGAGGGGGAGAGAAAACTAGAGAGAGAGAGATGATGAGAGAGAGAGAAAAAGAGAGAGAGAATGAGAGGGAGAGAGAAAACTAGAGAGAAAGAGAGAGAGAGAAAGAGAGAGAGAAAAGACAGAGAGAGAATGAGAGGAGAGAGAAAACTAGAGAAAGAGAGAATGAGAGAGAGAGAGAGAAAGAGAGAGAGAGAGAATGAGAGGGGAGAGAGAAAACTAGAGAGAGAGAAAGCAAGAAAGAGAGAGAGAGAAAGAGAGAGAGAAAGAGAGAGAAAATGAGAGGGGGGGAGTGAAAACTAGAGAGAGAGAGAATGAGAGAGAGAGAGAAAAAGAGAGAGAGAATGAGAGGGGAGAGAGAAAACTAGAGAGAAAGAGAGAGAGAGAAAGAGAGAGAGAAAAGACAGAGAGAGAATGAGAGGGGAGAGAGAAAACTAGAGAAAGAGAGAATGAGAGAGAGAGAGAGAAAGAGATAGAGAGAGAATGAGAGGAGAGAGAAAACTAGAGAGAGAGAAAGCAAGAAAGAGAGAGAGAGAAAGAGAGAGAGAAAGAGAGAGAGAGAAAAAGAGAGAGAAAGAATGAGAGGGAGAGAGAAAACTAGAGAGAGAGAAAGCAAGAAAGAGAGAGAGAGAAAGAGAGAGAGAAAGAGAGAGAGAGAAAAAGAGAGAGAAAGAATGAGAGGGGAGAGAGAAAACTAGAGAGAGAGAGAATGAGAGAGGGGGGAGAGAAAGAGAGAAAAAGAGAGAGAATGAGAAGGGAGAGAGAAAACTAGAGAGAGAGAAAGAGAGAATGAGAGAGAGAGAGAATGAGAGGGGAGAGAAAACTAGAGAGAGAGAAAGAGAGAGAGAGAAAAAGAGAGAGAGAATGAGAAGGGAGAGAGAAAACTAGAGAGAGAGAAAGAGAGAATGAGAGAGGGGGGGAGAAAGAGGGGGGGAGAGAAAGAGAGAAAAAGAGAGCCGCCACAACTTCTGGTGACAAGGAGTCCCCCTGGTTAATGGCCCTCCCTGTTTAGTAGGGAGTTTCGCCTTCTTCCCAGCTTGCTTCTCTCCTCGGTCAGTTCCCAGGGTTGTGAAAGGAGACACCAACTGGCCAGGAGGGTCTCCAAGCCTCCTTCCCCACCGAATCCTGGGGACTTTGAATGGGCTCCCAGGAAGAACAGCGCCCGTCCATCCCCAGAGCGTTTCGCCGGTTCTGTGAGAACCACTAACCCTCCGGGCCGCACCCTGTCATTCACAAGCCACAAAAGGTTGGGGCGGCGCAGGACATTCCCTGTAGGGCATACCCCAAATTACAGGGCTGGCCTCCTCGGTTGCCACACAGCCCGGCCTTCACCCGAAGAAAGAAAGAAAGAAAGAAAGAAAGAAAGAAAGGAAGGAAGGAAGGAAGGAAGGAAGGAAGGAAGGAGGGAGGGAGGGAGGGAGGGAGGGAGGAGGAAGGAAGGAAGGAGGAAGGAAGGAAGGAAGGAGGAAGGAAGGAAAGAAAGAAAGAAAGAAAGAAAAAAGAAAGAAAGAAAGAAAGAAAGAAAGAAAGAAAGAATGGAAGGAAGGAAGGAAGGAAGGAAAGGAGGAAGGAAGGAAGGAAGGAAGGAAGGAAAGAAAGAAAGAAAGAAAGAAAGAAAGAAAGAAAGAAAGAGAAAGAAAGAAAGAGAAAGAAAGAAAGAAAGAACCCAACCATCGGGTTCATCTTTCTGAGAAAGCCGCCAAGCCCAGAACGGAGCCTGCTGGAACTCGTGGAGCTGTGGGGCAGCCCTGCCCAAACCCGGCCCCTCCTCCCCCAGCTCTGCCACCCTGGCCAAACCTCCCTTCCCGGGACCGTCACAGAGAGGGACCGAACCCCTCACCTCGGTCGGACGGTGAGACCCCTTGTTTTCGAGCAGAGCAAAAGCAGAAAATCTCTCTCTCCCTCCCTCTCTCTCTTGCTCTCTCTTTCTCCTTCCCTCCCCCTCCCTCCCTCTTTCTCCCCCTTCTCCCTCCCTCCCTTGCTCTCCCTCCCTCTTTCTCCTTCCCTCTCCCTCCCTCCTTCTCTCTCTCTCCCCCCTCTCTCCCTCCTTCTCTCTCCCTCCCTTGCTCTTTCTCCTTCCCTCCCCTCCCTCCCTCTTTCTCTCTCCCTCTCCCTCCTTCTCTCTCTCTCCCTCCTTCTCTCTCCCTTGCTCTCCCTCCCTCTTTGTCCTTCCCTCCCCTCCCTCCCTCTTTCTCCTTCCCTCCCCTCCCTCCCTCTTTCTCCCCTTCTCCCTCCCTCCCTTGCTCTCCCTCCCTCTTTCTCCTTCCCTCTCCCTCCCTCCTTCTCTCTCTCTCCCCTCTCTCCCTCCTTCTCTCTCCCTCCTTGCTCTCTTTCTCCTTCCCTCCCCTCCCTCCCTCTTTCTCTCTCCCTCCCTCTCTCTTTCTCTCTCTCCCTCTCCCTCCTTCTCTCTCTCTCCCTCCTTCTCTCTCCCTTGCTCTCCCTCCCTCTTTCTCCTTCCCTCCTCCTCCCTCCCTCTTTCTCCTTCCCTCCCCCTCCCTCCCTCTTTCTCCCCTTCTCCCTCCCTCCCTTGCTCTCCCTCCCTCTTTCTCCTTCCCTCTCCCTCCTCCTTCTCTCTCTCTCCCCTCTCTCTCCTCCTTCTCTCTCCCTCCTTGCTCTCTTTCTCCTTCCCTCCCCTCCCTCCCTCTTTCTCTCTCCCTCCCTCCTCTTTCTCTCTCCCTCCCTCTCTCTTTCTCTCTCCCTCTTCCTCCTTTCTCTCTCTCTCCCTCCCTCTTTCTCCCTCCTTCTCTCTCCCTTGCTCTCCCTCCCTCTTTCTCCTTCCCTCCCCTCCCTCCCTCTTTCTCCCTCCTCTCTCTCTCTCCCTCCCTTTCTCCCCCTTCTCTCTCCCTCCCTCTTTCTCCTTCCCTCTCCCTCCCTCCTTCTCTCTCTCTCTCCCTCCCTTTCTCCCCCTTCTCTCTCCCTCCCTCCTTCTCTCTCTCTCCCCCTCTCTCTCCCTCCCTTGCTCTCTTTCTCCTTCCCTCCCCCTCCCTCCCTCTTTCTCTCTCCCTCCCTCTCTCTTTCTCTCTCCCTCCTTCTCTCTCCCTTGCTCTCCCTCCCTCTTTCTCCTTCCCCCCTCCCTCCCTCTTTCTCCCTCCCTCTCTCTCTCTCCCTCCCTTTCTCCCCCTTCTCTCTCCCTCCCTCTTTCTCCTTCCCTCTCCCTCCCTCCTTCTCTCTCTCTCTCCCTCCCTTTCTCCCCTTCTCTCTCCCTCCTTCTCCTTCTCCTTCCCTCTCCTCCTCCTTCTCTCTCTCTCTCCCTCCCTTTCTCCCCTTCTCTCTCCCTCCCTTTCTCCTTCCCTCTCCCTCCCTCCTTCTCTCTCTCTCTCTCCCTCCCTTTCTGCCCCTTCTCTCTCCCTCCCCTCTTTCTCCTTCCCTCTCCCTCCCTCCTTCTCTCTCTCTCCCTCCCTTTCTCCCCTTCTCTCTCCCTCCCTTGCTCTCCCTCCCCTTTCTCCTTCCCTTCCTCCCTCTTTCTGTCCTGTTCCCCCCTCACATACACCCCCTGAGTGTCCCTGATGCTGGAGTCTGGTTCCTCCCAACGCCCAGCATTTCAGCAAAGGCCATTTCCGTAGGTGGAAAGACTCCCCCGCTAATGGAGAAAGGAAGCCCTGGGGGAAGAAGGGGCAGCTGGCACGGGGTGCACGAGGCTGCCCAGCCTGGAAACAGCACCCCTTCCTCCCCGCCAAAAGAGGGTGACGCACATGCAACTGGGGTTTTCCTGCACCCCCCCCCAGCGTCCCTCGAGGTGCTGCCCACCTGTGCGCCAAGCTGGGAAGGAGGCACCAAATAGAATCTCTTGGATATTCTTCAGCTGAGATCAGCATTTGCCTTCCCCAAACTACGCCGAGGCCCCCCGTCGCTGCCCCCCAAGAGTGGCTGTCACTCAGCCCCCAATCCAGCCCCACTAAGGATTTGTAGTCCTTGTTTGAGGGCAATGGCACCCAAAACTTCCGTCGCTAAGCGAGACAGTGAAGTGAATTTTGTCTCATTTTACGACCCTTCGGAATTTGTATTTCAAAGAACGGGGAAAGGATCCCTGCCTTGAGCAAGCGGGGGATGGACTGGATGGCCTCCAGGGCCCTCCCAGCCCTAGAATCCCACCAGGGGAGGAAATAAAAACTCCTTCCTGCTTTTAAAGGGACTCGGGGATCGCTTCCCTTGAGAAACGCCGATTTCAAAGAACGGGGAGAGGTTGCATGAAGGGCGGGGTGAAATTGGGGCAACGGACAGGTGATCTGGAGAGGTGCGATGGTTCTTTGCCAAAGGATGATGGGTGGCTCCTTCCCTCCAGCACGGATGCTGCTGCCTAGTTGGGTAACGAAAGGGAGCCAGGCCAGGTAACTGAGCTAACAGAACAGCAAGATCTCAAGGACGGAACAGATAAGCAAGGATGAACACCAGACAAACGGAGAAGCAGGACCCTAACTAAGCCTAACTGCCATGGTGGGAGGAATCCTCTCTCACCAACACTGACAGGGCAACCCATCAACTCTTCCTCCCTTCCTTCCAGCACTGATGATGTTACCTAGTTGGGTCATGAAACGCCTGCACAAAAAGAACTCGGCTCAGAGAGCCTCAGCCCTCCTCTTCCTCCTCCTTCTATCCCTCTCCTCCTCCTCTTCCTCCTCCTCTTATCCCTCTCCTCCTCTTATCCCTCTCATCCCCCTCTTCCTCCTCCTCTTATCTCTCTCCTCCTATCCTATCCCTCTCATCTTATCCTTCTCATCCTCCTCTTCCACCTCCTCTTATCCATCTCATCCTCCTCTTCCTCCTCCTATCCCTCTCCTCTTCATCCTCCTCTTATCCCTCTCATCCTCCTCTTCCTCCTCCTCTTATCCATCTCATCCTCCTCTTCCTCCTCCTCTTATCCCTCTCCTCTTCCTCCTCCTCCTATCCCTCTCATCCTCCTCTTCCTCCTCCTCTTATCCATCTCATCCTCCTCTTCCTCCTCCTATCCCTCTCCTCTTATCCCTCTCATCCTCCTCTTCCTCCTCCTCTTATCCCTCTCATCCTCCTCTTCCTCCTCCTCTTATCCATCTCATCCTCCTCTTCCTCCTCCTATCCCTCTCCTCTTCCTCCTCCTCCTATCCCTCTCCTCCTCCTCTTCCTCCTCCTCTTATCCATCTCATCCTCCTCTTCCTCCTCCTCTTATCCCTCTCCTCTTCCTCCTCCTCTCTGCCAAACCCTCCCTCCCCCTTCTAGCACATTCTTACCTCCTCTTCCTTCTCCTCCTCCTCTCCACAAACCCCACTCCCTCCTAGCATTGATGATGGTATCTAGCTGGGTCATGAAACGTCAACCACCCAGCTCAGAGAGCATCAAGGACCCTGCACAGTCCTCCCTCCCTTCTTCCCTCCCCCCCTCTCCGCAAACCCCTCCTCCCTTCCAGCACTGATGACTACCTCTATAGGTAGGCCTCGACTTACCAAGCGGCTGGAGTTTGATCACGTGACTGTAGGGATGTCACAACAGTCGCAAGTGTGGAAAAATGGTCATACGTCGCCTTTTCCCCCCCAGTGCCGCTGTAACTTTGGTCACTAAAGGAACCGTTGTAAGTCGAGGGCTACTTGCTGTTTTGAACCCTACACCTCTGGGTCCAGATGTTCATGCCCGATGCACATAGGGTGAAGCGTGGTCTGAGCAAACCGCGAATGTCTGGTTTATACAGACCACTACGCTACAAACCAGGATGGTCAGTTCCATAGAACATAGAATAACAGAGCTGGAAGAGACCCTGGAGGTCTTCTAGTCCAACCCCCTGCCCAGGCAGGAAACCCTACACCACTTCAGACAAATGGCTGTCCAATCTCTTCTTAACAACTTCCGGTGTTGGAGCACTCACAATTTCTGGAGGCAAATTGTTCCACTGGTTAATTGTTCTCACTGTCAGTAAATTCCTCCTTCGTTCTAGGTTGCTTCTCTCCTTGATTAGTTTCCACCCATTGCTCCTTGTCCTGCGCTCAGGTCCTTTGGAGAATAGCTTGACTGCCTCTTCTTTGGGGCAGCCCCTGAGATATTGGAAGACTGCTCTCCTGTCTCCCCTGGTCCTTCTCTTCCCTAGACCAGCCAGGCCCAGTTCCTGCAACCGTTCACCGTATGTTTGAGCCTCCAGTTCCAACAGGTTCAACCTTCTTTAACTAAATCTCCACCTAGCAGGTTTCCAAGGCAGGGGGTTAAAATTCCATCTGGATTACACCCACCCCCCCGTCAATAATGGCCCAAACACCCCATAGTAAAAGTGTGTGTCCCCTTGGGTTGTGGGGTAGAGACAGACAGGAAGCACCCACCTGGGCGAAGAGGGAGCCACCTCAACGTCGCTCAGCGAGACATCCGCCGCTTCGGAGAAAGGAGGGGTCGCTGGTCCCACGGGGACGGATCCAGTCACCAGGGCTGCCGCTGCCATCTTGACCGAGCCTTGACGTGGCCTGAAAACGAATCTCTTACAATCCCTTCCACCGGGTCTGGTCTCTTAAGCCAGTTTAGCCTGAAGGGAGAAATCGAAGAGGCCTCTTAGTGCCACCTTCTCCACTTCCGGGTGTTTGTGGGAAGCCCCATGCAGACAAGGAAGAGGAAAAAGAAAATAAGATATATATATATATATATGTTTTCTTAAGTTTTTGCAAGGATGGCAGATGAGATTCTGCCGAAACGTTGCTACAACTTTAAAAGCACAACTACAATGACGTGGGAAAATACCCGAACAAAGCTGAATACCATACATGTAAGTACCCGTGAAAACTTAAGAAAACATATACACACACACACATATATACACACACACACCCTTCGGAGATGGAAGAGATTGGGTTGTGTGTGGCTTTTGCAAACCTCTGACGGACAGGCTGGACTAGATGACCCTTAAGGTCTCCCCAACCCTGTCCTTCTCAAAATAAGTGAAAAGCTGACACCACCCCACCCTTCTTTCCATCCCCAAGCCTCTGAATGCAAAAAAATCCCTTCACGAGTCTTGCTGTCAGTTTATCATCCGAATGGCAGAATCAGAGAATTAGACGGGACCCTTGGAGGTCTTCTAGTCCAACCAGGACACCCTACACCACTCCAGACTGGGGACTGTTCAGTCTCTCCTTAAAAACCTCCAGCGATGAGGCACCCACAACTTCTGGTGGCAGGCAGTTCCACTGGTTAACTGTCCTCCCTGTCAGAAAGTTTCTCCCCTGGATTAGTTTCTACCTGTTGTTCCTTGTCTGGCCTTTTGGTGCTTTGGAGAACAGGTGGACCCCCTCTCATCTTTGGGGCAGCCCCTCAAATATTGGAAGACGACTATCACATCCTCCGTAACCCTTTCCATTAAACTAAACCTACCCAGTTCCCGCGACCGTTCTTCGTATATTTTAGCCTCCAGTCCCCTAAATCCTCTTTCTCGCTCTTCTCTGCCCTCTTTCCAGAGTCTCCACATCTTTTTTTAATATCGTGGCGACCAAATCTAGCTTCCAAACTATTCCAAGGGTGGCCTTACTAAGCATTTATAAAGCAGAACTACAACTTCACGCGATCTCGATTCTATCTCTCTCTCTCTTAATGCAATCGAGGATCGCGTTGGCTTTTTTGTTGGCTCCTGTTGGCTCACGTTTAAGTAACTGCTTACTAGCACTCCACGTTCCCGCTAACTGCTGTTGTTTTGGAGCCAGGTTTCACCTAATCTGTACCTGTATCTTCACGCCTGAGCGAAAGCCCTACCCACCCCACTTAATTTCATTTTGCCGGGTGGGGCCCAGGGCTCAAGTTCTATCAAGATGGCATGTTTCCTTTATTGTCACTGCACCTTGTACAACCAAATTAAATGTAGCCTCCAGTGCACATTATTATAACTATAAAAACGCAAACACACCTCCTTTGCATTCTACGCCATTGGATTGAAACCCCCCCCTCCCCCCCCGGACGTTGCCTTCATATTGCACTGTATTAGGGGTCCCGAAACTTGGCAGGTTTAAGGCTTGCGGACTTCAACTCCCAGAATTCCTCCTCCAGTCATGTTAGCTCAGGAATTCTGGGAGTTGGAAGTCCACAAGCCTTAAACCTGCCAAGTTTGGAGATCTCTGCGCTATACAGTATAGTTGCTGCCCTGGGATAGAAGCTGTTTTTCAGCCTCTTTGTCCTTTTTTTTTACTATCCTGTAATGGTAATAGTTCCCCCCCCCCCCCAAAAAAAAGGGGGTGCCCAGGAGGAGATGGATCTTGGAGAATGTTTTTGAGTTTTCTTAAGGCAGCGGGAGCTATAAAGCTCTTCCAAAGAGGGGAGAGGGCAACCCGTGATCCTTTGAGCAATCTTGTCAAAATATTCATGAACTGGCAGAGACATGGTTAACAAAGTCAGCCAAGGGGAGCTGAACTAGAAACTGAAACTAAAAGAGAGAATCTGGGCAAGGCTGATCTCCCCGCTCTGTTCTGAGCTCTGAAGCTGGATTGACATTTACTTATGTCTTATTATGTCTATAAAGAAGTGAATGAATCCTGCTGAATCAGTCATCTCTGTGTGTGTGTGTGTTTCCTGGCTGTGAATTTCTGCTGCAAAATCTAACAAATCTGGATTCTTCAGACTTGTTTTTAAAATAAGGGTGTGCATAATTACGGTCTCAGAAGCCTTGGAATCCTAAGGAATTGAAGACAATCTCATGATCCGCCCCCCGCCCCATCCAGGCGGCCTCTAGAGAAACAGCTTTGAGGAACTCCAGAAATAGCAATATTCAAAACCAACCCACTTGTCTTCTGGGAGAAAGGAGGAAGCTTCTCGGATGAGAAGTGAAATGTCTTCCCCCAAAAAAACCTCCCAGAAAGTTTCCAGTGGCCTCTTGGGGTGGAAAGCACTTTGGGGACAACCACACAGGATCTGGATGATGAAGAATCTCCATAGACATCTCTCTCTCTCTCTCTCTTTCTCTCTCTCTTTCCTTTCTTCCTTTTCTTTCTTCCTTTCTTCCTTCCTTCCTTTCTCTCTTTCCTTTTTCTTTCTTTTCTTTCTCTCTCTCTCTCTTTCTCTTTCTTTCTCTCTCTCTCTCTTCCTTCCTTCCTTTCTTTCTCTCTTTCCTTTTTCTTTCTTTTCTTTCTCTCTCTCTCTTTCTCTTTCTTTCTCTCTCTCTCTCTTCCTTCCTTCCTTTTCTTTCTTTCTTTTCTCTCTTTCTTTCTTTCTTTCCTTTTTTCTTTCTTTTCTTTCTCTCTCACTTTTCTCTTCTTTCTTTCTTTTTCTTTCTTTCTTTCTTTCTCTCTCTCTTTCTTCCTTCCTTTCTTTTCTTTCTCTCTTTCTTTCTCTCTCTCTTTCCTTTCTTTCTTTCTTTCTTTCTTTCTTTCTTTCTTTCTTTCTTTCTTTCTTTCTTTCTTTTTCTTTCTTTCTCATGAGTTACTAACATCTGGATTTCTCCCCTTTTGCAACTGGGGAGGGAGCAGCCCAGAAAAAAGAGACTCTGCAGCTATTTCCTCTTTGGAAACAGGAAATGTTCTCGGATCCAAAGTGGGCCCCCGGATTGCTCAAGGTCCGTCCCGTCCCGTAAAGCCAGCCCCCCCCCTCCTCGGTTTGAGGCCACGCCCGGTCACGGGTGATGTGTCCCATCAGCCCATCATGGGCCCTCAACCTTGAATGGACTCACGTTTGACTCCCTCCCACCTCCGACCTATTTCAAGTGGCTTCCGGTACGGTAAACCCCGCAAAGGATTTCCGCTGGTTTGATGATCACAAATAACTTCCATTTTGTGCTTTTAAGGCTGTGACTGAGGCGGGCAGGCGAGCCTCAGTGGATTTGCAAGCCTTTTTTGAGGAGGGGGGGGGGTGGAATTTCCAGCCTCTTTGGACCACAGACTCTTTTTTTAGACAAATTTGGCTCTGTGGTACAGACTTCCGAGTGGCCCCCTTTTTTTTTTTCTTTGCAAGAGTTTGCATTGCCAGTTTTAAAACTTGCTCCCTGGAAGGAAGGTCTATTTAATGCGTAACTAATTTTTAAAAAATAAAAACAAAAAATAAATGTTCCTTGGATCCCCGGAGCCAAGCAACTAGGATTTTCAGCTAGACTGCCTCGGATCGTGGAAGGTCCGCTAAGGTTTCAGGACCCAACGTCAGCAATAAATCTGACCGCCCCGCTCTTTGAAGCTGGATCAGCTATAAAGGCCCAACTGGTCTGGCATCTTCCTTCTTCCCAGATTGCCGGGAGAGGAGATGTTCAGATTAACAGAGTTGGAAGGGACCTTGTAGGTCATCTAGTCCAACCCCCCGCCCAAACAGGAGACCCTACGCCATTTCAATCCAGTCTCTTCTTGAAAGCCTCCAGTGGATGAAGCTCCCACAGTTTACAAAGGCAACTTCTGTTCCACGGGTTGATTGTTCTTGTTCTTCTACTCCCAAGGCATGCAATAATATATTTCCTGGTTGTCCCTTGATAGACTGCTCTTGGATAGGGAGGTTCAGTCTTCAAAACTACCTCGCCCTGCCTCCTGAGACAAGACATTTTAAGCCATGTGCGGTCTCATTCACCTCTTCTCCTGTTCCAAATTCTCTGCTTTGACCGAGTGAAAGTATTCGGAGCACAAAGGGGCCATGGGGAAACATCCCCCCTCCTCAGGGATTTTGCTCCAAATCAAAATGCTTCCCCTGCCCTCCTCCCCCTTAAAATTTGAACCCGAGCCCATTTTCCTTCGGTTCACAAACAAGTGTCAAGTCAAGGTGACACGGCGGTTATCTCAACGATCGAAAAGGCCAGCGCAAACACAACACCCCCTCCCGAAACAAAACACGAGAGAGAAAGGGAGGGGGGAGAGAGATAGAAAATAGAGGGAGAAAGGGAGGGGGAAAGAAAGGGAGAGGGATGGATATAGAAAGATAGAGAGGAAGAAAGGGGAGAGGGAGAAAGGGGAGAGAGAGAGGGAAGGAGGGATAGAGATAGAAAGATAGAGAGGGAGAAAGGGGAGAGGGAGAAAGGGGAGAGAGAGAGGGAAGGAGGGATAGAGATAGAAAGATAGAGAGGGAGAAAGGGGAGAGGGAGAAAGGGGAGAGAGAGAGGGAAGGAGGGATAGAGATAGAAAGATAGAGAGGGAGAAAGGGGTGAGGAGAAAGGGGAGAGAGAGAGGGAAGGAGGGATAGAGATAGAAAGATAGAGAGGGAGAAAGGGGAGAGGGAGAAAGGGGAGAGAGAGAGGGAAGGAGGGATAGAGATAGAACAGTAGAGAGGGAGGGGGAGAGAAAGGGAGAGGGAGGGCTAGAGATAGAAAGATAGAGAGGAAGAGAGAGGGAAGGACGGATAGAGATAGAAAGACAGAGAGGGAGGGGGAGAGAAAAGGAGAGGGAGGGCTAGAGATAGAAAGATAGAGAGGAAGAGAGAGGGAAGGACGGATAGAGATAGAACGATAGAGAGGGAGGGGAGAGAAAAGGAAAGGAGGGCTAGAGATAGAAAGATAGAGAGGAAGAGAGAGGGAAGGACGGATAGAGATAGAACGATAGAGAGGGAGGGGGAGAGAAAAGGAAAGGGAGGGCTAGAGATAGAAAGATAGAGAGGAAGAGAGAGGGAAGGACGGATAGAGATAGAAAGACAGAGAGGGAGGGGGAGAGAAAAGGAAAGGGAGGGCTAGAGATAGAAAGACAGAGAGGAAGAGGGAAGGAGGGATAGAGATAGAATGATAGAGAGGGAGAGAGGGAGGGATATAGATAGGGAGGGAGGGAGAAAAAGGAAGCGAGAGAGAGAGAGAAATATGCAGGTGTAATCCTGGCAAACACGAAGAGATAGAAGAAAAACCGCCAAGGTGTAATCCCTGCGGAATTACCTCTGCCCCCCCCCGGCCCCCCAATTCCCAAGAGAAGGGCCAGAGAACCCAACTAAGGGGGTCCCGGGAGCCGCCTCCTGCCACAAAAAAAGCCTCCCTGGGCAGCAGGGGAACCGTGGTTTCTTCCTTCAAAGGACCGGCACGGAGCCGCACAAGATACCAGCCTCCCTGTTTTCACCCATTCACTAGGAGTCCTTCGCCCCAGGCTGGCTGGCTGGCTGGCTGGGGGATTCTGGGAGTTGAAGTCTGAAAGCTGCCGTGGTTGAGGGAATAGAAAAGACTAACAGCGTTGGAAGGGGCCCTGGAGGTCTTCTAGTCCAACCCCCTGCCTAGGCAGGAAACCCTACACCACTTCAGACACCAATGGTTATCCAACATCTTCTTAAAAACTTCCAGCGTTGGAGCAGCCACAACTTCTGGAGACAATTCGTTCCACTGGTTAATTGTTCTTACTGTCAGTAAATTTCTCCTTAGTTCTAAGTTGCTTCTCTCCACGATTAGTTTCCACCCGTTGCTTCTTGTCCTGCCCTCAGATGCTTTGGAGAGTAGCTTGACTGCCTCTTCTTTGGGGCAGCCCCTGAGACATTGGAAGGCTGCTATCAAGTCTCTCCTAGTCTTTCTGTTCATCAAACTACAGATACTCACTTCCTGCAACTTCATGTTTTAGCCTCCAGTCCCCCTAATCCTTGTTATTGTTCTTCTCTGCACTCTTTCTAGAGTCTCAACATCTTTTTTACGGTATGGCGACCAAAACTGGACGCAGGATTCCAGGTGTGGCCTCTTCCCAAGGCCTTATAAAGCGGTCTGAACGCTTCCTGTGATCTTAATTCTACGATCCTTCTGTTTATGCAGCCTAGAACCGTGTTGGGTTTTTTTTTGGGGCAGCTGCTGCTCACGGCTGGCTCCTGTTTCGGTGGAACTCTGCCCTACGGGGCAACCTGCCCCATCCAGAAGGCGACACCGTAGAGAGACGGACAGTTGTTTGACTACCCGGAGGGCGTGATCCGTTGCATCACTCGCACTCAAGGCCAGCTGACCTCTTCCCCTTCCAGAAAGGCACCCAAGCAGGTCAAAGGGTCCTTCCAGAGTGCCAACGCTAACGCAAGAGCCCGACTATTTTTAGCAACCCTCCAGCTTATCTTTGAGTCAAATGTTTGAATTGCACACTTGGAAGAAGAAAGACAAAAGTCCCCAGACTTTTAGCAAACACAAATTAGTGCCAGCAGAGAGGAACCTGTCCAAGATTTTAGCCCAGGAGAGAAATAAACACCCGATAACAAGAGGGAGGGGGATCTTGGAGGTCTTCTAGTCTAACCCCACCCCCCCCAATCGTTTCAGACACTTCAGAAATTGTCAATTTGGACGATTCCAGGCATCTATCATTCTATCCTGCTTGTGGATGCCTGCCTTGGGCAATGGGTAGGACTAGAAGACCTCCAGAGGTCCCTCCTAACCTGCATGATTCTACTGTATGAGCCACGTTTCATCCAACTTTCACTGGGATTCCTACACCAGAAATTCTTTTAATGTAAGGGACAACACCTGGCCTCCCACACAGTCCAGCTCAGGGGTCTCCAAAGTTGGCCACTTTAAGAGTTGCGGACTTCAATTCCCAGAATCCTCCAGCCGGCATAGCTGGGAGTTAAAGGATTCCGGGAGTTGAAGTCCACAAGTCTTAAAAAGTGGCCAAGTTTGGGGAGCCCTGATAGATAAGGGACTACATATAACGGCAACCCGGCCATGGGCCTTGCAAACCATGATTTAGTGCTTAGCATGCTCTGTGAGCGAACTGCAGCTACACTTCAACAACGTCCCGCTTTAAAGGGTCGAAATGAAGCAAACGGAGAGAGCGAGCAAAGGAGCCAGGATCTGAAGAAAGATTTTACAACTCCCCAAAATCAAGACAAGCTGACCCCCCCCCCAACCCCACCCACAGAAGCCTTCTAGGCAGCGGTGGGATTCAAATAACAACCAGTTCTCTGCTCCAATGACCAGCTGGGTGGGCATCGCCGAGGGTGTGACAGGCAGCCCCCTGGGAGCAAAAACGGGTCGCGGGCAGGGTGGGTGCCCCCCAGCATCCCATTTTGGGCCTAGTGGGCCTCTTTGCAGCCTCCTGGGAGGTTTACTAGGCCCAAAACAGACCATGGGGGACAGTGCCACACACTCTCAGCACCCCATTTTGGGCCTAGTGAGCCTCTCTGCACTTCCCTGGGAACCAAAACGGGGAGTCCTGGCAGGGGGAAGAGCCAGCCAGCAATTTAACAACCGGTTCGGTTGAACCGGTGTGAAGCCGTTGAATCCCAGCACGGCTTGTAGGGAGGGATCTTTGTCACGGGGCCCCTTGCCTGTTGCAAAACTCCAGCTAGAAAAGAAAGGGTTAAAAAGTCAGACAACCACACGATGAGGACTACTGCTGCTGCTGCTGATTTGCACATCCTGTGTTGTTTGAAGTAAAGACAGCCGCTTCTCCAGCACAGCCCCACTTTGCAACGGTCAGGGTTCGGATCCGATCCTCTCCCTCCCCGAGCCCCCCTGGCCACCTCTTACTGCAGGTGGGGCTCAAAGCCCCCTCACCCCGTCTTCCTGGCAACTTTCTCCATTTTACTCTCCCAAGACTTTTCTTGACTGACGGGAAAACCCAGGTTCTCTTTTGCACCCACAATGGGTGTGTGGGTGGGTGTGATCTGACTATTAGATGGAGGAAAGGCAGCTGGGAAAAAAAAACAAAAAATAAAAAACCACTTTGCCTCCAGAAGTTGTGAATGCTCCAACACTGGAAGTTTTTAAGAAGAAGAGATTGGAGAACCATTTGTCCAAAATACTACAGGGTTCCTGCCTAGGCAGGGGGGGGTTGGACTAGACGACCTCCCGGGTCCCTTTCAACTCTGTTCTTCTATTATTCTGTTATCCTCTCTGGGGCAGCCCCTCCCTCAAATACTGGAAGGCTGCTCTCTTGTCTCCCCGGTCCTTCTCTTCCCTAGACTAGCCAGGCCCAGTTCATCGTATGTTTTAGCCTCCAGTCACTCTCTCTTGCTCTCTTTCTTTCTTTCTTTCTTTCTTTTTCTTTCTTTCTTTCTTTCCTTCCTTCCTTTTTCTCTCATTCTTTCTCATTCTTTTTTTCTTTCTCTCCTTCCTTCCTCTTCCTCTTTCCTTTTCTTTCTCTCCCTTTCCTTCAAATATTGGATCACTGCTCTCCTGTCTCCCCTGGTCCTTCTCTTCCCTAGACCAGCCAGACCCAGTTCATTGTATGTTTTAGCCTCCAGTCACTCTCTTTCTTTCTTTCTTTCTTTCTTTCTTTCTTTCTTTCTTTCTTTCTTTCTTTCTTTCTTTCTTTCTTTCTTTCTTTCTCTTTCTTTCTTTCTTTCTTTCTTTCTTTCTTTCTTTCTTTCTTTCTTTCCTTCCTTCCTTTTTCTCTCATTCTTTCTCATTCTTTTTTTCTTTCTCTCCTTCCTTCCTCTTCCTCTTTCCTTTTCTTTCTCTCCCTTTCCCTTCAAATATTGGATCACTGCTCTCCTGTCTCCCCTGGTCCTTCTCTTCCCTAGACCAGCCAGGCCGGTTCATTGTATGTTTTAGCCTCCAGTCACTCTCTTTCTTTCTTTCTTTTTCTTTCTTTCTTTCTTTCTTTCTTTCTTTCTTTCTTTCTTTCTTTCTTTCTTTCTTTCTTTCTTTTCTTTCTTTCTTTCTTTCTTTCTTTCTTTCTTTCTTTCTTTCTCTCCTTCCTTCCTTCCTTCCTTCCTTTTTCTCTCACTCTTTTTTTCTTTCTCTCCTTCCTTCCTCTTCCTCTTGTTCTTTCCTTTTCTTTCTCTCCCTTTCCCTTCAAATATTGGATCACTGCTCTCCTGTCTCCCCTGGTCCTTCTCTTCCCTAGACTAGCCAGGCCCGGTTCCTACAACCGTCCAGAGTAGGTTTTAGTCCCCCCACCAATCGTCCTGGTTGATGTTCTCTGCATTCTGTCCGGAATTAATTTAATGCCCATTTTAACAGGACGGCAAGGGACTCCCCACCCCCAATCAGACCCTGGCCAAAAAAAAAAAACCTCTCTCAGCTGGCCTTGCAAAGAACAGCTGCAGCTTCCTGGGGGGGCGGGGGCTGAGTGTTTCCCAGGGAGGATTTGGGCTGCCGTTACCCTCGTCCCGTTCCTCCCCCCACACCCTCTAATTAGATCCGCCTGTTGCTCAACGCAGCCTTGGCTACACCTGCTGTTGAATCATCCAACTCTCTTCCACCAATGGGAGGGCTGAGCGGCAACATCCAAGCTCCGTCACGGGGCCCGTCCCTAGACAATCTGTGTGTGTGTGTGTGTGTGTGTGTGTGTGTGTGTGTGTGTGTGTTATCAAGTGGCAGCAGCAGAGGGGAGGAAGAGGGGGAGGAGGAAGAAGAGAAAGAGGAAGAAGAGAAGAGGAGGAAGAGGAGAAAGAGGAAAAGAAGGAAGAGGAGGAGGGAACAGAGAAAGAGAAAGACAAGGGAGAGGAGAAAGGAGAAAGGAGAATTGCTGGCAAGACAGTTGTATTGGAGGATGCCCTTTCACCCGTGGCCTGGGGGGGTGGGGGGTGTGGGTGAGGATTGAGAGACGCAGGCCAGCAGGCACCCACCCAGCCCCGGGGCTCTGTGTGTGTGTGTGGGGAGGGGACAGGAGCGCCCCCGTCTCTCACCTCCCCGTCCTTCTGAGCAGGCGGCTGACGTGGCTCCCCAGCCGAGCAAGCAAACTGACTGCACGAAGAGGTGACTGGCGGAAGGGACAGATGCTCTTTGCGTGGCCCTAATCCGAGCAGCAGAACCCCCCGCCCTCCTCCCAGGGCCACGGTTCAAGCAAACCGGCCGATGGGGCAGAGCGACCCAACCGCGCAGCAGAAAAGGGTAGGCAGGCCGCCACTTTAACGACCCTTCGTTTAGTGGCCGATCCAAGTGGCGACGGCACTGGAAAAAAAACAACCACCGACAAGCGTTTTTCACGCCGGCAAGTCAACCGTAGCGGCATCACCGCTCGCGGGATCAGAATTTGGAAGCTTGACCACTGACCCATCGTTCTGACAGTCGCCTTGTCCCAGGGTCCCCTTTTGCGATCTTCGGACAAGCAGATAACAGATAAGCAGAGTTGCAACTTGGAAGGGACCTTGTAGGTCATCTAGTCCAACCCCCACCCAAGCAGGAGGCCCTATGGCATTTAACAGATGGAAGGGACCCTGTGGGTCATCTAGTCCAATCCCCCCCACTTAGTAACATAATTTGGGGGCTCAGCTATGGTTGTAGGCCAAGCCCCCATTAACCGAGAGG
Organism: Pseudonaja textilis; assembly: GCF_049901715.1. Taxonomy (NCBI): domain Eukaryota; kingdom Metazoa; phylum Chordata; class Lepidosauria; order Squamata; family Elapidae; genus Pseudonaja; species Pseudonaja textilis. The sequence continues at coordinate 317,535,454 of NC_141990.1, read as the reverse complement.
GAAGGAAGAGAGAAGATTGAGGGGGCCGTATGGCAGCCCCCCCATCCCTAAGTGGGCCAGGACCTCCCACCTCCTTTCTGTTAGGATGCCTCTCGGGGGGCTTCGGTCCCAGGAAGGCTGAGTCCAACAGAAACCCAGGAAAAAAAAATGACTTTTGAGACCCAATCTAACTAAGTCCTCGACTTACAACCACAAAAACTCGAGCCCAAAACTTCCATCGCTGAGCAAACAAGGTCGCTAAGTGGATTTGCCCTGTTTTACAACCTTTCTTGCCAGAATTGTTAAGCCATTTGACACACACACACCCTGATAATCCTGCGGCCATCATAACTATGAGTCGGTTGCTGAGCGTCCAAAATTTTGACCCCCTGACAATGTGGGGATTTTGCAACAGTTCTTGTCATTTCAAATGGCCAGTAAATGAACTGTTATAAGTTGAGGACTTATCTGTATGGTGCTTGCTAAGAGTCTCACTGAAGGAACCGATAGCGCACCATCTACCCAAGGGATCCCAGAGCGGGATCAGTTTCTTCCCAGGGATCTGGTGAACTCCTCTTCAAGGCAGCTTTAACCGGGATCTCTGCCTTGAGCAAGCGGGGGATGGACTGGATGGCCTCCAGGGCCCTCCCAGCCCTGGAATCCCACCAGGGGAGGAAATAAAAACTCCTTCCTGCTTTTAAAGGGACTCGGGATCGCTTCCCTTGAGAAACGCCGATTTCAAAGAACGGGGAGATGTTGCATGAAGGGCGGGGTGAAATTGGGGCAACGGACAGGTGATCTGGAGAGGTGCGATGGTTCTTTGCCAAAGGATGATGGGTGGCTCCTTCCCTCCAGCACGGATGCTGCTGCCTAGTTGGGTAACGAAAGGGAGCCAGGCCAGGTAACTGAGCTAACAGAACAGCAAGATCTCAAGGACGGAACAGATAAGCAGGGATGAACACCAGACAAACGGAGAAGCAAAACCTTAACTAAGCCTAACTGCCATGGTGGGAGGAATCCTCTCTCACCAACACTGACAGGGCAACCCATCAACTCTTCCTCCCTTCCTTCCAGCACTGATGATGTTACCTAGTTGGGTCATGAAATGCCTGCACGAAAAGAACTCGGCTCAGAGAGCCTCAGCCCTCCTCTTCCTCCTCCTCCTCCTATCCCTCTCATCCTCTTCCTCCTCCTATCTCTCTCCTCCTATCCTATCCCTCTCCTCTTATCCCTCTCATCCTCCTCTTCCTCCTCCTCTTATCCATCTCATCCTCCTCTTCCTCCTCCTCTTATCCCTCTCCTCTTCCTCCTCCTCTCTGCCAAACCCTCCCTCCCCCTTCTAGCACATTCTTACCTCCTCTTCCTTCTCCTCCTCCTCTCCACAAACCCCACTCCCTCCTTGCATTGATGATGGTATCTAGCTGGGTCATGAAACGTCAACCGCCCAGCTCAGAGAGCATCAAGGACCCTGCACAGTCCTCCTTCCCTTCTTCCCTCCATCCCTCCTCTCCGCAAACCCCTCCTCCCTTCCAGCACTGATGATGTTACCTAGCTGGGTCACAAGACATTTGCAAACCAGGCACCAAGCTCAGAGACACCCCCCACCCCCCAGATTGCTACCTGGAGGCATCCTGAACACACGAGATCAGGATTAGGGGTGAAGCCAAAGCGTCCACAGCGAGGGGCTGCAGGATTTGGGGAAAGGGTCTCTTCCCTCTTCGTTCTAGAGGCCACACATGCTGTGTGTGTGTGGGGGGGCTTACTGACCTCCAAAGACACAGATGCAGGGGTGGCAGGCCCACCAGGAGGGAGGCTTCTTAAGGGGTCTTTGCAGAACTAATGCCCCCCCAACCCCTTGGGAGTTCTAGCACTCTTGGCCTGGAACACCTTCCTTCCCAGGAGCGAGAGTTCACACACACACACACACACACACACACACACACACACACACACACGCCCCTCTGCCCTTTCCAGCCCCTCAGTCGAGCTGAGACCCAACAGCCAAGAGACCCAATTCCTGGTAGGCAGTCCTTGACTTCCAATGGTTCATTGAGTGGTTCGTTTGGAGTTACGACGGCGCTGGGGGGAAAAGGGACTTTTAACTGACTCCCCCGGCGTTCAAGTGGTCAAAACCTGGACACTGGATGACTGGCTCCTACTTACGACGGTCACAGCTTCCCCGGAGGCCCTCTCTGACCCAAGGCGAGGGGAAAGCTGGAATCTCTTTAATGACCGTGTTACTGCGGCGATCCGCTTAACAACGGCGGCAAGAAGAGTCGTAAAACGGGACCGAAACCTCACCGAGGTCTCGCTTAGCCGTGGAAATCCGGGGCTCCGCTGCGTTTTTTGGGAGTGCAGCAAGGAGTGGGGTTGGACCGAAGGCACGCCTAGTTTCTCTTCCCCCTTGGGTATCGATTGGGACACCGCAGCCCCTGGGCCACAGCCACCCGGGGCCCGCTCCCTTCTCTCCCCCTTGGGCCGAGGACTTCCTTCCTCCTCTCCGTCTTCCCGGGTTGCCTGTCCCAGCTGCGGACACGTGCGCCTGGTTGTATAAGCGGCCTCTTGCCACAGATCAATCGGCGCATTGTTCCAAAGGAGGAAACGGCTTCGGGGAAAGGTAAAGGAGAACGATCCGCTTCAGTCACGGCTGGCTTTGCACGCTCGCCCAGGCGTGCGAGAGCCACCAGTTCCACCCCCACCCCCACCCCGCGTAGGTGTGTGGAAAGCCCCACCGCCAGGGGAACGATGGGAACCCACCGCCAGAGATTCTGCAACCGGGCTGGGAATTCCTCCTTCCTTCTTCCCCCCAGGAGTTTTTAAAATCCTGCCCAGCTTCGCTAAAGCTTCGGAATAAAATCCGAGAGGAGGGAAAGGGGTTCCTCCCCCCACCTTGGACCCCTCCCAGTTTTGGGGTTCCCCTCACTTCCTCCTTTGACGCATGCCAGGCGTCCCTGCCAGAAAGCCTCCTCTAGAGCAGGGGGTCTCAACCTTGGGCCCTTGAAGCCTGGGGGACTTCAACTCCCAGAATTCCCCAGCCAGCTTTGCTCTAATGCGGGGGCGGGTCTAATGCAGCTTTGCTGGCTGGGGAATTCTGGGAGTTGAAGTCCCCCCAGGCTTCAAGGGCCCAAGGTTGGAGACCCCCTGCTCTAGAAAAAGGAGAGGAGTGGGAATGAAGGTTTCCTGGAGGGTCTGGGAAGGGAGAGGGAGGTCAGGAGAGGCGAGGGAGGGGGAAGGGGGAGGAGGAAGGGGTCTCCCCCCCCCCAATTTACTGGGCATCAGAGAGGAGGGGAGGAGCGGCCCAACCAGCCTAGCAAGATTCGCATCGGTTGCAGCCCCCTTGGCAATAAGGCGAGAGTTCAAGTTCTTCCGGTCTGTGTCTCTCTTCCCGCCCCCCCCCTCCAAGAATGGGCAAGTCCTCCAGATGGGAGGGTCTCCCCCGCCCATCATCCCCCGCCCACCTGGCCTTCAGGAGCAGCTGGGATGACGAAAGGCAAAGGAGACCCCTCCCCTCTCTTTTGCAGGTACGGTAGCCCTCCAAAGCTGACCGCTTTGGCCCCAGGCGAGAGAGCGAAGGGACGGGAGGGGAATTCTAGTTCTGCCTTAGCCACAGAAGACGACGGCTGGGGGACTTGGGGACCGTTGCCAGGCGCCGGCGACTCGTAGTTTTCCTTCTTAGGCAGGAAAGCCACTGGGTGCCTTAGGGACGCTCGCGAGTTCTAGTCCTGCCTTAGCCACGAAAGATGGCTGGCTAACTTTGGGCGGCTCAACCAGGAGACGGGGACTTCTAGTCCTGACTTTAGCGGTGGAACTCCTGTGAGGGCAACCCCTTGTCCGAAAGGGTCTGGGACGGGGGGGTGGTGGTTCACTGCCTGAGCAGGGGGTTGGACTAGAAGAGCTCTAAGGGGCCCTTCCAAGGCTGTTAGGAAGACGGGCCGCTGGCCAGGAGGTGGGGAGTTCTAGTGCCCCCTTAGCCAGGGGAGCCAGCTTGCTCGCCTCTCAGCCCCTTTCCCACCTCGCCGGGTTGTTGTGGCCAGGAGGAGGAGGAGGAGGAAGGTCCCCGTTCCACGTCGCACATAACCAAGGCGGAGTAAGGAGAGCGGAGTAAAAGCCTCGGCTGGCCGTAAGGAAGGTGTGGGGGGGGAGCTTCCCTTCTTTTCCTCCTCCTCTCCAAAGCCCAGCCGGCCGGACTCCTCGCTTGTCGGCCAAGCCAGCGAAGCCCCCTCCGGACTCCCCTCCCCGCCGGGCTCCGCAAGCAGCTGACGGGCGCCCGGCTGGCGGAGTCCGGAGGAGACCCGAGCCGGCGGCGGAGTCCCGCAGCTGCCCGCCGGAGCCGGCCTGGTTGGGGCAAGGGGTGGAGGGAGGGGAGGGTGGGGGGTCCTTCTCGGCAGGCAAGCCCGGCTTCTCTCCCCCGCCCGCCCGTCCGACTCACCCGCCGCCTCCGCTGCCTCCGCCGGCCGCCTCGGGAGTGAGCGGCGCTTCCCCGGAGCCGGCGGCTTTTGGGAGGGGCGGCGGGAGGGCGGGGCGGGGGCGGGGCCTGGCGCCGCGTGGAGCCCGGAGGGGGCGGGGGAGGGGAGGCGCGCGCGCCGGGTAACCCGCGGTCGTTGACCTCCCGGCCGGGGCTCTGGGGGGGAGGGGGCGGGGCGGGCTTACCCCGAGGGAGGGAGGGAGGGGAGGGGCTGGCAAGGGCCGTTCCTTCCTTCTCTCCTCCTTCCCTTCCCTTCCTTCCTCCTTTCCTCCCTTTTCCTTCCTTCCTCTCCTTCTCTCCTTCCTTTCCTCCCTTCCCTCCCTCTCTCCCCCTTTTCCTTCTCTCCTCCTTCCCTTCCCTTCCTTCCTCCTTTCCTCCCTTTTCCTTCCTTCCTCTCCTTCTCTCCTTCCTTTCCTCCCTTCCCTCCCTCTCTCCCCCTTTTCCTTCTCTCCTCCTTCCCTTCCCTTCCTTCCTCCTTTCCTCCCTTTTCCTTCCTTCCTCTCCTTCTCTCCTTCCTTTCCTCCCTTCCCTCCATCCCTCCCCCTTTTCCTTCTCTCCTCCTTCCCTTCCCTTCCTTCCTCCTTTCCTCCCTTTTCCTTCCTTCCTCTCCTTCTCTCCTTCCTTTCCTCCCTTCCCTCCCTCTCTCCCCCTTTTCCTTCTCTCCTCCTTCCCTTCCTTCCTTCCTCCTTTCCTCCCTTTTCCTTCCTTCCTCTCCTTCTCTCCTTCCTTTCCTCCCTTCCCTCCCTCTCTCCCCCTTTTCCTTCTCTCCTCCTTCCCTTCCCTTCCTTCCTCCTTTCCTCCCTTTTCCTTCCTTCCTCTCCTTCTCTCCTTCCTTTCCTCCCTTCCCTCCATCCCTCCCCCTTTTCCTTCTCTCCTCCTTCCCTTCCCTTCCTTCCTCCTTTCCTCCCTTTTCCTTCCTTCCTCTCCTTCTCTCCTTCCTTTCCTCCCTTCCCTCCATCCCTCCCCCTTTTCCTTCTCTCCTTCTTCCCTTCCCTTCCTTCCTCCTTTCCTCCCCTTTCCTTCCTTCCTCTCCTTCTCTCCTTCCTTTCCTCCCTTCCCTCCCTCTCTCCCCCTTTTCCTTCTCTCCTCCTTCCCTTCCCTTCCTTCCTCCTTTCCTCCCTTTTCCTTCCTTCCTCTCCTTCTCTCCTTCCTTTCCTCCCTTCCCTCCCTCCCTCCCCCTTTTCCTTCTCTCCTTCTTCCTTCCCTTCCTTCCTCCTTTCCTCCCTTTTCCTTCCTTCCTTCCTCCTTCTCTCCTTCCTTTCCTCCTTCCCTCCTTCCCTCCCCCTTTTCCTTCTCTCCTCCTTCCCTTCCCTTCCTTCCTCCTTTCCTCCCCTTTCCTTCCTTCCTCTCCTTCTCTCCTTCCTTCCTCTCCTTCTCTCCTTCCTTTCCTCCCTTTTCCTCCCTTCCCACTCTCCCTCCCTTTTCTTTCCTTCCTCTCCTTCTCTCCTTCCTTTCCTCCCTTCCTCCTTCCTTTTCCTTCCTTCCTCTCCTTCTCTCCTTCCTTTCTTCCCTTCCCTCCCTCCTCCCCTTTCTTTCCTCTCTCCTTCTCTCCTTCCTTCCCTCCCTTCCCTCCCCCCTCCCTCCCTTTTCCTTCCTTCCTCTCCTTCTCTCCTTCCTTTCCTCCCTTTTCCTTCCTTCCTCTCCTTCTCTCCTTCCTTTCCTCCCTTTTCCTTCCTCCTTCCTCCTTCCCTCCCTTCCTTTTCCTCCCTTTGTTCCCCTTTCCTTGCTTCCTTCTCTCCTTCCTCCCCTTGGCTCCTCGTTTTACCCAAGGGTGGAAGGTCGAGGCGACCTGGAGCCCGTGAGGTCCAAAGGAAGGAAGGGAGGCCTGGATGGACGGACGGCCCACGGGACCCGGGCGGGAGGGGAGGGGAGCGGCGCTCCTGGGAGAGACGCGCGCGTGCCGGGCCGATTGCATCAGGCGGGAGCGAGGACCTCCCTGCCCCCGTCCTCCCCCCCCGCCTCGGTCCGGCTTGGCTTTCGAAGGGTCGTCCGCTTCCCCCTCCTCTTCCTGCCCCCTCGAATAGCAGAGAAGGAAGGAGACCATCCCCCGGGGCCTTTCCTCCACCCAATCAATCCGAACAGAGCCAAAAGGAACCCCAGAGGTCTTCTAGTCCAGCCTCCTTGCTCAAGCAGGAGACCATTTCAGACAAGGGGCTGTCCGGTCTCTTCTGCTTAAACCCCTCCAGTGACGGAGCAGCCACAACTTCTGGTGGCCAGCAGTTCCCCTGCTTCACTGTCTTCACTGTCAGCAAATTCCTCCTCCATCCCAGGTTCCTCCTTCTCCTGATCTCCGGTGGTCGCGTGACCTCCCTCCTCTTCTTGGGGGCAGCCCCTCAAATACTGTCGCCTCTCTCCCCTCATCCTTCTCTGCACCTTTTCCAAAGTCTCAAGGTCTGTTTCGTAACCTGGTGACCCAAACTGGACGCAGAGTATTCCAGGTGTAGCCTTACTAAGGCTTTACCAAGTGGTACTAATCATACTCCGCCTGATTTTGATTTCTGTGCCTCTGTTTTTACAAGCCAGGATTAGGATCCTGTGAGTGGATCCCCCCCCGGGAAGCGAAGGCTGGCATCGGTTGGGTGGCCAGTGGGCAAAGGGGGGGGGAGGGCAGTGGCAGAAGGACAAAGCCACCCCTCCCCATCTTTCTGGCTTTCTGCCACCATGTAGACACACCCCCCCCCACTTCCCACCCAACACACGTGCCAGGTAAGAACTGAAGGGTCAACAATACATGGATTTTTACTTGCACAACATTGGAAGAGCAAAGAGACACCTAAAGAGGGGGATGTGATTTGGAAAATTACTAGAATGTGCAGAAAAGAAACAGATTAGCATTGGCAATTAAGGAGAACGAGCAGACTGAATATTATATGACATTATTTTATGGATGGTTAGAGATGAAAAACGGAAGTTAGAAATAGGGAAATAAAATAGAGACGGTGCGTTAAAAGGGATCAGTTAATCACGATGACGAGCATGTTGAATATTTTGACGTTGATATTCTAGAATCCATCAGTCTAATCAATAGGTGGTAGTTACTATGTTAAGTATTGCAAATTAATATGTAATGAAGGATGTTGTAACTTTGATGGTTGTTTAACAAAGATGTTTGTACCCAGACAACACACTGTTCAACTGTACCTGTTTCAACTCCTTCCCTCAAAACGACGCTATAGAGCACTGCACACCAGAACAACCAGACACAAGGACAGTTTTTCCCCGAACGCCATCACTCTGCTAAACAAATAATTCCCTCCACACTGTTCAACTTATTTACTAAGGCTGCATTACTATTATTCCTCTACTACTAGATTATAATAACACTTCCTAGTATCTGTCTCTTCCCACTTGTGACTATAACTCTGTTGCTTGTATCTTTACCATTTATATTGTTTTATTCGTTTCCTAGTATGATTTGATTGCTTATTAGCAACCTAGGACTATCACCATGTGTTGTATTCTTCTGATTCTTGATGAATGTATTTTATTTTTTTCTTTATGTACACTGAGAGTATATGCACCAAAGACAAATTCCTTGGGTGTCCAATCACACTTGGCCAATAAAAGAGATTCTGTTCTGTTCTATTGATGTACGGATGGACTGACTGACTGACTGACTGATTGATTGACAGCTTCTGACATTTCTAAACTGAAAAGGTAAGTTATAGAAAGGGAAGCTTGGAGGAGGTCTCCTGATAAGAGAAAGCTCATTAGTGCTAATTGGCCTCTCTTTTTGTCCCTTCCAGAACTCCAAACAAGCCTTTTCCCTATTACCACCTTATATTTTGTGCCCCCTTCTGTGGTCAGACCTCATTTAAGTGGACATGCATGTAACATATTTGACGCGTAGCTGGTCTCCTATCTATGCAACCTCTGTCCTGCCCAGTGACCTTTTCCCTTGCATTTTCTTGGACGCCTTAACTATAAAGGGAATGTCAGGTCCTAAAAAAAACAAACCCATTTTATCAATGAATATATTCGTAGCTCAAGGTTAATCGGTGGGGCCCTGGGGGCTGGGTGGGTTTGTTGCAGACGTTTCATGACCCAACTAGGTAATGTCATCAGTGCTAGGAGGAGGAAAGTGGAGTCCTGAGTGATCTATGAGCTTGGTGGTCTTGTTGCAGATGTTTCATGACCCAACTAGGTAATGTCATCAGTGCGAAGAGGAGGGTGGAGTCCTGAGTGATCAATGAGCTTGGTGGGTTTGTTGCGGATGTTTCATGACCCAATTAGGTAATGTCATCAGTGCTAGGAGGAGGAAAGTGGAGTCCTGAGTGATCTATGAGCTTGGTGGGTTTGTTGCAGATGTTTCATGACCCAACTAGGTAATGTCATCAGTGCTAGGAGGAAAGTGGAGTCCTGAGTGATCTATGAGCTTGGTGGGTTTGTTGCAGATGTTTCATGACCCAACTAGGTAATGTCATCAGTGCTAGGAGGAAAGTGGAGTCCTGAGTGATCTATGAGCTTGGTGGGTTTGTTGCAGATGTTTCATGACCCAACTAGGTAATGTCATCAGTGCTAGGAGGAGGAAAGTGGAGTCCTGAGTGATCTATGAGCTTGGTGGGTTTGTTGCAGATGTTTCATGACCCAACTAGGTAATGTCATCAGTGCGAAGAGGAGGGTGGAGTCCTGAGTGATCAATGAGCTTGGTGGGTTTGTTGCAGATGTTTCATGACCCAATTAGGTAATGTCATCAGTGCTAGGAGGAGGAGGAGGAGGGTGGTCCTGAGTGATCTATGAGCTTGGTGGGTTTGTTGCAGACGTTTCATGAACTAGGTAATGTCATCAGTGCGAAGAGGAGGGTGGAGTCCTGAGTGATCAATGAGCTTGGTGGGTTTGTTGCGGATGTTTCATGACCCAACTAGGTAATGTCATCAGTGCGAAGAGGAGGGTGGAGTCCTGAGTGATCAATGAGCTTGTTTTCTTGCAGATGTTTCATGACCCAACTAGGTAATATCAGTGTTAGAAGGGAAAAGGGTTTGTCAAAAGGAGGAGGAGGAGGAGGAGGAGGAGGAGGAGGGAGGAGAACTAAGGAGGTCCTTAGTGCTTTCTGAGCTGGCTTGTTTTCTTGCAGACGTTTCCTGACCCAACTAGGTAACATCATCAGTACTAGAAGGGAGGAGGGATTGGCAGAGAGGCTCTGTCTGTCTTGTCTTCCCTACCTCAAAACCCTGGACGCCAATTCAGCGGCTGGGCTCTCCTGCGCCTGCGTACACATATAAAAGTTTTAATAAAAAAAGAAAGAAAGAAAAATTATAAGCTGACAAAAGAGAAGCCGTGAGGGATTAGGAGCTAATCATGGCAAGTAAATCTGATGAAATTCAGATTGAGAACAGCTGTTGGATTCCCCCACCAGAAAACCCCACTGTGAGCGCCAAGGAAGACGTCAACAGGACAGGGCTCAACTCACCTTTTCAGGTGAGACCCAGACGTCTCCTCTTCCTGCTCACGTAGGAAAACCTTATTTGTCGACCTGTTTTTCTTACGAGCGCACAGGACCTGCTCCCGTATAGCAAGAGAATAAACACAGGAAAAACCTGCCTTTATGGGAGCCACGTGATCCTTTACAGCAGCCTTAAAAACCCGATTTGTTTCCCCAAGCCTCGCGGCTGATATTAAAATAGATTTTATTCGTTTTAGTTCATAAACAAACCCTCAGGGGCTACGGACGGGCAGCCGCTTTACTCTGTTTTTAATTGATGTCCTCTTGACCGGTTCTGAGAGTCACACTGTTCAATCCAGGCAACCGTATCGATCGTTTTAAGTAAATGAAATCAATGCAAATAAAAAGAAAGTAAAAAAAAAAAAAAAGAAAAAGAAAAAGAAAAAAAAAGAAACAGCAACAACTTCTCACCGCTTGGGTTCCTGCAGAATTGCCCCTTCCTCTTCCCTCTTTTTTGTTTTTTTAAATTAAAAAAACCAAACATTTTATTTATACATGGAATCTATCCTTGATCATCGGCTTCCATCCGCTCTTCCTTGCCTGGCCCTCGAGGGCTTTGGAGAAGAGGCGGAATCTAAATAAGAAAATATATATATATATATATATATATTTATATTTATATATATGTGTGTGTGTGTGTGTGTGTGTGTGTGTGTGTATATATATTGTATTATATATATATATTTGTTTTCTGAGGTTCTCGCAGGTATTTGTATGTGGATCTTTGGTTGTTCGGGTTTTCTCCCGTGTAAGATTCGAAGTATCTAGGCAACGTTTCGATGAAGTTGATGCTTCTCAGAGTGCACAGAGCACAGAGCCGGAGACAGAAGCCTGAAGATGATGAATGAGACTTCATCGAAACGTTGCCTAGATACTTTGAATCTTACGCGGGAGAAAACCCGAACAACCAAAGATCCACACACACACACACACACACACACACACACACACACACACACACACACACACACACACACATACACACACACATTTTCTTAAGTTTTCGCGGGTACTTACATGTATGGTATTCATCTTTGTTCGGGTATTTTCCCACGTCATTGTAGTTGTGCTTTTAAAGTTGTAGCAACGTTTCGGCAGAATCTCATCTGCCCTCACAGAAGCCTGATGATGGCAGATGAGATTCTGCCGAATCTCATACACACACACACACACACACACACACACACACACACACATAAGCAGCAGGCAAGGAGACCGGGGGAGGGGAATCCTCGTCCGATAAGAACGCCTGGCAGCTGCTCCGGGAAACGGGCAGGTCCTCAACTCTCCAGGCCCTGCAACGTCTTGGGAGCCTCTCCCCCTGGGGGGGCACCTTGAATTGCCCCCCACCCCCACCCCGAAGCAAACGGGCAGTCAGTGAGGCTTGTGGAGCTTGAGCCCATCGCTGCCCGCCTGGCTGTGTTCTGGAGCAGCTGGAGCTTCCGGAGGCCTTCGAGGGCAGCCCCACGCCGACCAGATTGCAGTAGTCAAGCAGAGGTGACCTCGTCCCTTCTCCTCTGCCTTCCTTCCTTCCTCCCTCCCTCCCCTTCCTTCTTTCCTTTCCCCTCTTCCTCTATTTCTCCTTCTCACTCCTCCCTCCCACTGTCCTTTCCTCCCCTTCCTTCCTTTCTCCTCGCTTTTTCTGCCTTTTCCCCTTCTTCCTCTATTTCTTTCCTCCCTTCCCTTCTCACTCCCTCCTTTCCTCCCTCCCTCCCCTTCTCCCTCCCCTTCATTCCTTCTTTCCTGCCTTCCCTTCCCCTCCATCCATTCCCTCTCCCCCTTTTCTTCCCCTTCCCTCTCCTTCCTTCCCTTCCCCCTTTCTGTCCTTCCCTCCGTCATCCACCTACCCCTTCCTTCCTCCCTCCCTCCCTCCCTCCTGGCACAGAGGGGCCCATATGGCCCAGCAGGCTCTCTCCCTCCCCTCCATCCATCCATTCCCCCTCCCCTTCTCTTCCCCGTTCCCTCTCCTTCCTTCCTCCCCACTTTCCTTCCTTCCTCCCTTCCCTTCTCCCCTCCCTCCTTTCCTCCTTCCCTCTCTTTCCCCTTCCTTTATTCCTATTTCTCCTCCCTCCCCTTCTCCCTCCCTTTCATTCCTTCTTTCCTTCCTTCCCTTCCATCCATTCCCCCTCCCCTTCTCTTCCCCCTTCCCTCTCTTTCCTTCCTCCCCACTTTCCTTCCTTCCTCCCCTCCTCCCCTCTTCCTTTATTCCTATTTCTCCTCCCCCCTTCTCCCTCCCTTTCATTCCTTCTTTCCTTCCTTCCCTTCCCCTCCATCCATTCCCCCCCCCCTTCTCTTCCCCCTTCCCTCTCTTTCCTTCCTCCCCACTTTCCTTCCTTCCTCCCCTCCTTCCCTCTTTCCCCTCTTCCTTTATTCCTATTTCTCCTCCCTCCCCCTTCTCCCTCCCCTTCATTCCTTCTTTCCTGCCTTCCCTTCCCTTCCCCTCCATCCATCCCCCCTTCTCTTCCCCCTTCCCTTCCTCCCCACTTTCCTTCCTCCCTCCCCCTTCTCCCTCCTTCCCTCCCTCTCTCATCCTCCTACCCCCTCCCTCCCTGCCACCTGAGCGTGGAGCCCCTGAGATGCGACCTGCCACCTGGTTTCCTCCTGCCGCAGCCAAAGCTGCCCCGGCATGGCCGGTCTGAGCGGTCTGGGCAGAGCCGGACCGTCCACTGCCCCTCCACAGGCAGCGCCTTGGGCCCTGGAAGAGCAGCTGCGAGGGAGACTTCGGAGCTGGGCCTCCCCCCCCCCCCCGCATGGAGGACAGGAGCCCCCAAGTGCCCCGGGGTGTGTGTGTGAAAAAGAGCCCCGGGAGTTAAGATGGAGACCCCTCCCTCCTTCCCTCTCACCTGTCCCGCTCATCCCTCCCCTTCCAGGTGGGCGAAGGAGGCCTCACCAGTTGGGCTCTCTTCTTATTAACCCTACAGGGAATGGGCGGGGGTGGGTGGGGGAAGACCCAGAGGAGCCCCCCCACACACACAAATGTCCACACCTGACAGGCAGGTTTGCAGAACAAGCCCCGTCTGGATGCAAAAGCCCCCAAAAAACAGAACAAACAAAAGACAACAACCCCGTCCGATTTGCGACTTTCACCTTTTTATTTCAGGTTTCTCTCTTTTTTAAAATCTTTTTTTTCCTATAAAACTCCTCCGTAAATTTCCACAAGTGTAACAAAAAAAAAAAAAAAAAAAAGCTTAAAAGTCAGGAACCCCCGCCGACCCCCCTCCCCCGAAAAATAATGACCACAACCCCATAACTTATTACAAACATTTCCCTCACCGCCCCTGACTTTTATTTTTCTCCTTTTTTCTCTCTCTCTCTCTCTCCAAAAGGTCTCTTTCGGATTCCCAGGGCTGGACAGGTGAGTCCCCCGACACGTGACCGACACCCACACCCCACCCTTGCCTTAAAACAAAATTTTTTAACACGCCTGGGGGGGGGGATTTAATACCTTTGCTCCGGACGGAGAGAGACCGAAGCTTTCCAATACTTGCCCTTGAAGGGCTTGTTCGCTTTGAAGGGTACAAAATCCTTGCCGCCCCACAACCTTTTTGTTCTCAACCCCCAGGTGAGGACAGGTGAGGGTATGGATGCCCTTGGCCAGGAAAAGGGAAAAGGTAACCGTGATAACGGGAGGCTTAATTGTGGTTACCTACCATTGTGGTGTATCTGGGTCAAAGCAAGGAACGGAGAAAAAAAGGCCCAAGGGACTACCTGGATCTCACCTGGCTGGGAGGTTAGGAATCACCTTAACCCCCCACAATAAAAGGATTCTCCCCACCCCCACCTCCCCAAGGAAGCAAACTGCAAAAACTGCCTGGGAACGGTCGGTTCTGGGAGATTGTTCTCCAAAATACTTATTATGCAGATTATTTTACACTTTTAAAATACCGAAGAACGGATGCGAAGGAGAGGAAAAATCCCTGAAATTGGCACCTCTTGACCCCCCAAAATGGGAAAAGGAAGGACTGTTCGACCTACTACAGGGGTGTCCAACTTTTGGCCGCCGGAAGATCTGTGGACTTCAACTCCCAGAATTCAGCCTGGCTGGTTGGGGGAATTCTGGGAGTGAGAAGTCCGCAGGTTTTAAAGTTGGGAGAAGTTGGACACGCCTGACTTTTAACACTTCCTGCTCTGCGAAAACAGGCTGCGAAAGGGAGGGACAGGCGGGGAAGGACCCTCGTGTTTGGGGGGATTGTTTTGGGGTGTGTGTCAAATAATGGGGAGGGGGGAAAATAAGGGGGGGGTGGGGCTTTGGAGACAAGCCCCTTCCATGGAGGGGGGGTCCCACAAGAACGGCCCGTGGGCAAATTAAGACCCCCCTTTCTTTTCCCCGAGCTGAAACGGCTCTGAATTGGGGAAACCTTCACTTTTGAGTGCAAACGGCAGCCGTCCACATTTCTGGACACAGTGTGTGTGTGTGTGTGTGTGTGTGTGTGTTTCTACCTGCAAAAAAACCAAAAACCTGGGACCGAAAGGGAAACAGAGGAAGAAAAACCCAGCACTCTTTGCAAAACACTGCGTTCTGGCACATCGACAAAGCTTCCAAGCGGCCGTCAGAAAGAGAGACGCTCAGCTAAAAAAATTAAATAAAATAATAAGAAGTTTGTGCCCGAGGTCAAGTTGTCCGTGGAAATCAGCGAGCCTGTCAATTATTTATTTCGGCCGCGGGCCCCAAAAACAAAAAAAAAGAAAGAAGAAGAAGAAGAAGAAGAGACGAAAGCCGGCCAAGCCCACGTTCGCAAAGCCGATCGCCGAGGTCGGCCGAGCCAAAGCAGAGAAGCTCACCTGTCCCCCCTACAATGAAATGCCCCCGATGTGTTCGGGAGATGGGCCACCCCTCGCATTAAGTCCCTGGAAGCACTGAGAAGTTGTGTCCCCCCCCCCCCAAGGATCCTGGCATGGCTTCGCTTAATGGCCTCCAGACCAGTCAAAAACCAGCAGGGGAAGTGAACGGCCTGGGTCAGGGCTGCCCCGGACGCGGCAAACTTTTAAGGCAGGTGAACGTCCAACTGCCCCCGTTTCCCCAGCCAGCATGGGAGTTGGAAGCCCCACCCGCCTTCAAAGTCAAAATTAAAAATGGGTTGGGAAGGTGGCTGGTTGGCCCCCTCTCCGCGCTCAACCCAATCGGGAAGGAATACCCGAAATTTCCTTCTGAAAACAAAAACGAGGAAGGCCAAACGGGAACCAGACGGGAGGGAGGAAAAATAAAATAAAATAAAAATAACACAGCGGTTGGTTTGTTTTTTTCCAAAACTTCCGCGCCTTATTCGAAGGCCGCCTCCTTCCCAGAAACTTTCCAAAATTTCACCCAAATTGTCACCTTTTTTGGGGGGGGGGAGGACTTTCCATGGTTTCGTTTTTCTTCCCCCCCCCCTTCCAGTAGGCTAAATTCACCTCCTGTAAACCCCAACTCTCTCGGAGTTTTGAATTTTCCCACGCCCGAGCGTCGGACCCACGCGAGGAAGCGGGTGCTAAAAGCAGGGCAAAGCCCCCCCCCCCCAAAAGGGGCAGAGGAGAGGATGCACGAGACAATCACATCACACCCCACAAACACAGCCCTGCCCAAGGAGAGAGTCACCTCCTAACTCGGGGGAGGGGAGACGGGGGGAAGGAAGAGACAGACCTCTGGCCAGCCAGCCAATCTTGGGGGCAGCGAAGTGGCGGGATAGAGAGGCTAATTTGGGGAGTTGAAGGACACTCCCTACAAATACCAACGCTGCCCCCGCCGCCTCCTCCAAAGGGGTCCTTCCAGTGGAAGAGACCGCCCCCCCTCCCCTTCACAGCAGGGACGTCAAGAGCATTAATTCGGGAGGGGGGCCCCCTCCCCCCCCTCTTCACCCCACTCCAGCCAAGGGCCTCTGGAAGCCCAGGGAGTCCTTTCCAAGCAGCTTCAAAGCCACAAGGGGGATTGTGACCCATTGGCAAGGAGTGGGGTGAAATCAGCCCTTGCTTGGGGGGAGGGACCCCATTTTTACAGGGGGGGGGCCATGCGCAGATCTGCCCAGGGAGGACTGGCTTGCTCGCCAAGCAGAGCGTCGCAAACGCAGGGGATGCCCCCCCACCACCCGAGAAAGCGGCGCGGGCCTCTGCTGGGTTTGGTTTCTTTGCCGCTTGGCCCCGGCAGCATTTGTACCGCTGGCCAACGATTGGGAACGGCCCCCCCACACACACACAGGGGCTTCAGGCATTGCCCAAAAAGTCAGGGCGCCTCCACCCGCAACCTGACATCACGGAAGCATTTGCAAACGGCGGATGTGTGTACACAGAAGGACGGCCAAACAAAACAAACCCCGTACACCCACGCACAAACACCAAAAGGGGTCACCTCGGAACGGGGTTCAGGGTCAACATGACCTCACTCGGATCGGGTTATTGCCACGTCAAGACTTTTGGGGGGAAGCGACGGGAGAAAAGGGCGAAATATAAAATATTAGCCTCGTTTTTTTCTGCCCTGGGGCCCAGGCAGGTAGCCGTTGGCAGAAGGTGGGCGTTCCTGCGCCCCCTGCCTCCCCTCCCTCCGGGGAAAGAGGGGAAGGGGGCTTTATTCCCACAAGGCAGGTACAGGATCGCACAAAACATCCTGGCCTCTCTAATGCTAAATAGGGGAGAGGAGGAGGGACTCCTGTCTCTGTCTCTCTCTCTCTCTCTATATATATATATATTCATGATTTTAGGGCACGCCTTGCCTGAAAACGCTCCGTATGTCCCGCCGAGGCTAGCCGAGCGAGGAATATTAACAAATATTCCCAAAGGTAGTCCAAGAAGACCAGAGTCCGTTTTCACAAACTTTCGGGAATCGCCAAAGGAGCTCTTTCAAAAGGAAGGAAGGGAAAGGGAGAAAGGAATATACGTTTCCAGGACCGGCCGCCTCTTTCGCTCCAAACTGGTCGCGCAAACCCGGAGCCGACGAGGTTCCTCTCAACCAACACGCGCAGGGCAGGAGGGCAATTTTGGCCAAAAAATAAAAATATTAATAATAATAAATTCCGTTCCTTGAACACTGATGGCGAATGGAAAAACGAACAAACCAACAAACACAGCGCGGAGCGGGAGTCTGTTGCTCAGCACAAAATGGCCACCGCAGGCACCCTTGGCCCAAACTCCCCCCCTCGCTTCTACAACGCTAAAAGTACCGCCCCCTTTCGAACAAACCGACGGATCGCACAAAACCCTATTTTTCACCCTTTCCTCTTTTTTTTCCCATTTTTTTTTTAAAAAAAGAAATCTTAAAAAAGCCTTAAACGTGCCCCCCCCAAAAAACCCTCTTTTGAGACCTTAAAGGCCCGATGAGGCCCTCCTCCCCCCTTATTTTTTTACACCGTAAATACATATAGGTACATACGCACAGATAGCGACCACGTTATCTGTAGGTATGTGTGGAAAACAAGACAGCGTACGATGAAGGTCAGTCCTTGTGGTCCGAGCCGATCGGAAACATGGAACGGGCCGGGAATCAAGAACCGCGGCGCCGCAAAGACTTCCGAGGGAAGCGTCTTCGGCCACCCGAGGGCTGGAATTCTTTTGCCGGAGAGTCTCAGCACGCCAGACGGTGCCTGGTCCGAGCTCACCGCACTGGACACATCCAGCGGAGTCGCCGGCCTGCAGCACCAAGCTGCCCCCGTGACCCACAGCCAGCTGGCAGGGCGGAAGTCTCCGGCCGCCGAGAACGGAGGAAGGCTGGCGGTGGCCGTGGAGGGCAGGTGCCGGCCCAGTCTCAGACCCACAAATCCACACACAACCCCCTCCGCCTTGGGGGAAGTGGCTGCAGGTCCAACGGAAATAAGAGCCGCGTCCATTCCAGGCCAAAGGGGATGACCCCCCAAGTGTGTGTGTGTGTGTATGTATATATATATATATATATATTTATATATCTATCTATCTATATATATATATCTTAAAATGACACACCCCACCCAAAAGTGTCTTGCTCTAAAATGGCCAGACTGGAACTTGAAGACGACAGAGACCAACTGGGATCAAATCCAAGATGACGGAGACCAGCTGGGATCGAATCCTGCTTCCGCTCGAAATGGTTCCATGCAGGCATTGGAGCAAAAGGGGTGTGGGGGTGGGTGGGAGGTGTGTGTGTGGGGGGCTGGCCGAGGCAAGAGAAGGGTGGCCAGAGGCAGACGCTCAGCTGAAGCCCGAAAGGGAAGCGGCACGGCCTTCCTAGTGCGTGGCTGATCCCTAAGGCAGTGCTTTGGGGGAGGGCGGGGGAAGGAGAGAGTAAGGCAGCGGCCGTAGTCCGGGGGGGGTGGGTTCCCCTTTTCCTCATCCCAGAGAGACCGAAGAGAAGCGGGTGGGTCCGGCTCCCGAGGCCGAGGGTCACGTGGCTACCGCCTCCAGGTAGCTCTGCAACTTGCGGACGGTGGTCTCGCCCAAGGAGAAGAGGTCGAAGTCGAAGGTGGTGTTGGTGACGTTGAAGTGGCCCGTCTCTTCAATGAGGTTCACGATCTGGGAGGGAGGAAGGAGGAGGGCACCGCGGGTTAAGACTCTCCTCCCGCCCCACCCCCTCACAGACACATCCAGGGGTGGCCCTGGCTCGGCCCCACCCGTTCGTCTAGCGACCGTCCCAAGTGATATCAAGCTGACTCGAGAAGGATTTGTCCGCGCTTTAAGGAGGATGGGGGAGGGACGCTCGCGCGCTCTCGGAGCTTGGCAGTTTACTTGCCGACGTTTGGCGACCCGACTAGGGAACATCATTAAGGAGCCCCTGTGGCGCAGTGCTTCAGAGGGCAGTCCTGCAGGCGACTGCTGCTGCAGCCCGCTGCCTACAATTTGGGCAGTTCGAATCCCACCAGGCGCCAGGGGGACTCAGCCTTCCCCTCCTGCCGAGGTGGGTACAACGAGGACGCAAAATCGTTGGGGGAGCAAGAGGCTGACTCTTAATCAACTGCTTAGAGAGGGCTGGAAAGCACCGTGAAGCGGTATATAAGTCTTAAGTGCTAAGAAGGGAGGGAGGGAGGGGCAAGAGGCTGACTCCGTAAACCGCTTAGACAGGACTGTAAAGGACTATAAAGCAGTGTACAAGTCTGAGGGCTACTGCTATCATCGGTACTAGGAGGGAGCGGGGTTTGTAGGGTGGTGGAGGAGGAGGACTATGGGGTCCTTGGTGATCTCTGAGCTTGCAAGAAAACCATTCTTGCAGACCTTTTATGACCTGACTGGTAACATCATCAGTAGTATGAGGGAGGAGGATTTGGGAGGAGGAGGAGGAGGAGGAAGAGGAGAAGGACTGTAGGGCCTATGATGCTTGTTGAGCTGGCTTGTTTTCCCGCAGATGTTTCATGACCCAAGTAGGGAATATCATCAGTACTAGGAGGGAGCAGGGTTTGAGGGGAGGAGGAGGAGAACTGAGGGCTCCTCAATGAGCTTGGCTGTTCTCTTTCAGACGTTTCACGACCCAACTAGGGAACGTCATCCCTGCTAGAAGAGAACAGGGTCTGTGGAGAGGAGGAGGAGGAGGAAGGGCGGGATCATCATCAGTAGCACCGATGAGGTTACCTACCTAGTCAGGTCATGAAATGTCTGCAGGAAAACAAGCTCAGAGGCGCAACGAGGGCCCCCACAGTGTCCGCCTCCTCCTCCTCCTCTCCACAAACCCCCCTTCCCTTCTAGCACTGATGATGTTCCCTAGTTCGAGTCACGAGACGTCCGCGAGAGAACAGCCCAGCTCAACCCTGAGCTACAAATCACCTCCTTATATCTGTATTTAGGATCGCCGCAGCATCCCCCGTTCTGATCAGGCGATCCAAATTCAGGCGCTTTTCGGCAACTGGTGGGTATTTATGAGGGGGGGGGGTCCAGCCTGCAACCCCTGGGCCGGGAAACCCTTTCCAATGTAGTTTCCCCCCCCCACCTCCCAATTCCTCTGATTGACAGGGCTGGCTCACGTCCAGACCGCCAGTTTGGCGAGAAACGGTTTCCTGCCTTCCTCGTGTTGGCCGGAAAACCCCGCTCACCTGCTGTAGCACGTTGCGCTCTCGTAACGCCATCAGCCGCCGGTGGAGCTCCACCAACTCGTCCGTGTAGGCCTGGACGGGCGGGCGGGGAGGAGGAGGAAGTGGGGGGGGGGAAAGAAGAGCAGGTTAGTTAGGAAAGGGAATTACGACCAGGCCTCTCGCTTACGACTACTGCAGGACTTCCTGGGGTCATGGGATCAAAATTCGGACCCCGGCAACCAGCATACACTTATGATGGATGCAGTGGGGTGTGTGTGTGTGTGTGTGCATGTGTGACACAATGGCCATGTACATTTGACAAGCAAAATGAATATTGGGAGGTGGAGGTTGGGGGGAAAGAGTCATATTCATTTAACGACTGCACGGTTTGCTTAATGACTGCACGGTTCGCTTAACGACCGTGCCGTTGGCTGAACCGCCGCGAGGGATTGGAAGGTTGGGAAATCGGGCCCCGGCTCACCCAAGGATTGAACCCGCTTAGCAACGCTGTCGTTAAGCCGAGGACCGCCCTGTTATTTCTTTGGCTCGCCACACCCAGTTTCTCTGTCAACTCGTAAGATATTTCCCTGGTCCTTTTAGAGTTGCCAACAGAAAGGGAGGGGGGAGCAGTGCGGCAGTTTGGAAATCAAAAGTGCATTCCATGCGTGTTTTCAAAGATAGTAACTGGGTGACTGAAGTTTCTGCCACTGAAACATTCTAATTGGAGAGCCTGATTGATGACTCTGAGCTATGGAGGTGTCCCATTGGAGAATATGAATTATGATACATGTTAGGAATATAAGTCACCTAACAGGTATTTGGGTTGGACAATATATAAACCAGGATAAACATTTTAATGCTGTATCTTTAAGAGGATGCTAAAAACTGCAAATTGGGTGTGGTTTCTCAAACAGGCCATAAGATGGAGCCAGAAACCTGGGTTGTTTAGTTTTAGTCTTAGTCTCAGAAGAGAGTGTGAGTCAGTCTCTGTTTCCTTCTGTTGGAGAATATTGCCGTTCCTCATAATTGACTGGTATTCCTGGATTTGGTGTAAGTCTGATACTGAACTGTTTTTGACACTGGACTTTGTTATTGGATTATCCCTGGATTGAAAACTGACTGATTTACTTGTGAATGACTTTGGACTGCTTATTTTGAACTTTGCTTAAACCTTTCTGGAAGTAAAAACCTACATTTACTGTACAGTGTATCTGTGTGCTGTGTGTGTGTGTTATTCAAACGCTCCTCTCCAATACGTCTCCCTGTATGCGCTCATTCTCCTAATGGGGAATTACCTCAGCAATACACCCAGGGGGGAAAACCAGGTCAAGGTGACAGGGAATGATGTTTCAGAGTCGGCCCCACCCAGGCAGTGCCGGACGTGTTAACTCCCAAGAAATCTTTTTTTAAGTTTTGGAAGTTTGTCTCGAGACTCAGGATTTAAAAGCGGGGGAACTGCCGGAATCCTGACATTCCCCTTTTCCCACAGGCTCCATCGGGCTGCTTCTGCGCTGCGGCGAAGGGGGGGACACCCCACCCGCAGGTCGGACACCTCACCGACCCTGCTTTGCTTGGAGATTGACTGGCATGGTCATCAGCCAATCAGCAATGGGCAGGTAGGACCGCCTCCGGGAAGAAGCTGCCAGGGCGAAGAGACACCCCCCCTCCCCCGTGCCCAGAGCGCCCCGTCCAAGACAGGTGAGCCGCAAAGGAGCCCACCTGTCTCTGATTCCCCCTCCTTGACTCCATAGAAAGCCCCCCGCTCCCCAACCCATCAGAGTTACGTACCTTGTCATATGTCCCTTTCTTCAAGATCTTCTCAGGTTTATTGCAGGACTCTGGACTTTTTCTGCCAGATACCTGAGTGGGAAAGCGGAAAAGGAGCAGGTGAAGAATCGGGGAAAATAATAATAATAATCATAATAATAATATCATCTATCTATCTATCTATCTATCTATCTATCTATCTATCTTCTTAAGTTTTCGCGGGTACTTAAGAAAGCAAATATCAAACCTCTACGGGGAGGAAATAAACAGCCAAATCAAAACCTACAAGAAACTGGGAATTAAAAGAGCAGGAATACTATGTGACCTCCAATTCCTACGCAGCTACAACTTTAAAAGCACAACTACAATGACGTGGGAAAATACCCGAACAAAGCTGAATGCCATACATGTAAGTACCCGCGAAAACTTAACATACATACATACATATATATATATGTTTTCTTAAGTTTTTGTGGGTACTTACATGTATGGCATTCAGCTTTGTTCGGGTATATACACACAGACACACACACAGATAGATAGATGATAGAGATATAGATATAAATTATATGACAAGGGAGGAACCAACAAGAGATAACCCTGCTTTGACTAACGTGACTGAAGCAAAAAAGTTAAATACAGGTGGGAGGCAGTTGGAAGGACCTATTAAGTGTGCAAGGACTAAATTGATTAATGATATATAAAGGCAGAGATCTTTGTAATGGTAGCTTAATACTCTTGAAGATGTCAGCAGAGGCTGATGAAAGCTTAGTAAGTACAATAAATGTAATTTTGAGTTCCAGAGATCGTAGGATGTCTGTTTCTTCTTCTACATACATGTGTGTGCGTGCGTGCGTGCGTGTGAATATAAAATAAGATTCACATATTTAATCATACTTATAATAACTGCAGCTAGGATCTTATATGCACAAAACTGTAAAAGTGAAAGGACTCCAATGGAGGAGGAGGTAATATAAAAAAAAACAACACATTCGAATGTGCCGAACTGGACAGACTTACAACGGAGCCCAAGGACCAAGTGGAATCAAGGGGGCTACCGTTATAACATGGGACATATTGGATATTTGGATAAATAAACAGATGCAGAGATCGGGGTCGCAAAATGAAAGAAGGTCAACGAAATAAAAAGAAATACAGAGATAGGGAAGTACGTCAGGATAAGCGATGTTAAGAAATATTATGATTGAATTGTACGTGAACGTAGTACGAAATGAGACGAGAACTGCTTAACGGAATGTATTATGGTAGAATTAAGCAAAAGGAGTCGTTCTATAATCCGGATGCATAACACGGATGTAGCCAAAAAGAGATCGGACTGTATGACAGTTGTAACTAGGATGTATATAATAGGATAGGGGAGAAAAAAAGGGGATTTTTCTTTTTTTTAATAACCAGTACACAATGACGTTGTATAATTAGAACTGTTATGCCTATCAAGGACAAAATAAATATATAAAAAAATAGAATCGGAGAAAAAAATAAAGAAAAAGGAAGTTTGGTCCCCCGACCGCCGTGCACCAAACGCAAGCAAGGTCCTCACTTTAGTGACTGTCTGAAGTGGCCACGGCGTTGGGGGAAAAAAAAAATAAGGGACTTGTGACCGCTATTCACCCTTATGACCGCGGCTGTGGCATTCCCGGGGTGTGTGTGTGTGTGTGTCACGTGATCGTATTTCAACTGGCTTGTGTTTCGGACGGTCGCAGAGTTGTGTGTCTGTGTGTGTGAGACTTTTGCAACCTTCTGAAGGGGGAAGAAGCCACATTCACTTAACAACCAGACTTAATTGATCAACTGCGGCAATTCGCTTAGCAACTGCAGCAAAAGGAAGGTCGTAAAATGAGGCAAAGCTCGCTCAGCAACTGTTTGGCTTGGCAGCGGGAATTTTGGGGCTTCATTCTGGTCGTTAAGTCGAGGACTACCACCTGTACAGGTAAGTCCTCGGCTGAATGACCGCAACGGAGCTGAGAGTTTCTACCGCTAAGCCGAGGACGTTTTGCTCCGCGAGTCCTCTCCCGTTTTACGACCTTCTTTGGTGGCGGTGAGGCGAATCCCTGAGGGGAGGGTGGGAGGGCGTTTTGAGCGAATCCGGCTTCCCCATTGGCTATGCTCATCAGGTGGTTGCAAAAGGGGGAGGGGTCACACGGCGGCCGTCGTAAACGCGAACCCCTTGCCAAGCGATCCGATTTCAATCATGTGGCCCCGTGGGGTTCGTAAGTGTGAAAACCGCTCATAAGTCACTTGTGACGTCAAGCGGTCGTTAAACAAGCAGTTGTGATTCAAGGCCCGAAAGCCAACCAGGTCCAGCTGTTCTGCTCCCCTGGCAAAGGGGGGGGGGGAAATTGGGAAAAAAATTATTGGAATCAAGACCCCCCCCCAGCCCATCAAAACTGCTGCAGGAAGTCCTCGACTTACAACGGCTCATTTAGTGACTGTTCAAAGTTACAACGGCACTGGGACAAGGGGACCGAGGACCGTTTTTCACACTTATGACCGTTGTTGCAGCATCCCCGTGTCTGTCCAATCAAAATTCAGATGCTTGGAAACTGACCCGTATATATGACGGCTGTGATTCACGTCCATCTTGACGAGCCAAATCAACGGGGGAAGGCGGATTCGCCTAACAACCGTGTCGTGCTAAGTTAACCACGGCAAAGGTCCGCTTAACAACCGTGACGAGGAGGTGGTCATAAGATGGGGCAATAAACCCCATCGAGCGAATTTCTCACTTGGCGAGGTAAATCCCGGGGTCCCTTGGGGTCGCTATGTCGAGGACTACCCCGCAGGGCGGAAAGCCGAGGCGGGGTCCTCTCCTGGGAGGCTGCCCAACCCTTCCCTTGGATTTTGCTGCGGCCAATCCTTCGTCCTTGGGCACAGCCGCAGCCCTGACCGATTCCACGGGGGGTCCGCAAAGGTGACCCCTTTCGCGGGGCCTCCAGGGGGTCAAGGACAACTCACTGTGGGCAACCTGGCAGGACAATCCACCTGAGACAACTCAGCCCCATAAATGTTCCCCCGCCCCCCCCCACCTGAGCTTCATATTTTACCTGTGCACTCTGGAGTGGGTGGGGTCTTAATTAGGGCTTATTTTGGGGGTGGGTGGGGCTTGTATCCTTATGATTTATATAGACAGTTTCCTAGGATGTGTTGATGGCTTCTTGTACCCTCTGATGGACCTGATGATTCTGGACTCTTGACGAACGAATCTTTTCTTTTATGGACACTGAGAGCATTTGCACCAAGACAAATTCCTTGTGGGTCCAATCACCCTTGGCCAAGAAAGAATTCTATTCTATTCTATTCTATTCTATTCTGCTCTGTTCTGTTCTGTTCTAATCTAATTTCTATTCTATTATATTGTTCATTCCAATACTCTACTCTATTCTATTCTATCTATTCTATTCCTATTCCTATTCTATTCTACAGTCATTCTACTCTACTCTTCTAAATTCTGTTCTGTTCTTTCTATTCCGTTCCTTATTCCATTCTATTTTCTATATTCTATTCTACATTCTATTCTATTCTGTAATTCTGTTCTATTCCTTATTCTATTCCATTCCTTATTCTCTTCTCTTCTCCATTCTACTCTTCTCGTCTATTCTAAATTCTGTTCTGTTCTTTCTATTCCATTCCTTATTCCATTCTATTTTCTATATTCTATTCTACATTCTATTCTATTCTGTAATTCTGTTCTATTCCTTATTCTATTCCATTCCTTATTCTCTTCTCTTCTCCATTCTACTCTTCTCTTCTCTTCTAAATTCTGTTCTGTTCTTTCTATTCCATTCCTGGGGACGGGTAGCCAAAATAATATCCTTTCTCCTGGGAACCAAGGCCGTTCTCACCAGGTGCCAGGGAGGCCTGGACTGAAGCCAACCGGAGTCTGGATGGAGACCGGATTGGACCGTGTGACAGACCTGTGGACTGGGGGAAGAACTGTGACAAGAGTCGGGTTTTTCACGAGACGTGCCAATATGATGGGCCTAATAAATTTG
This sequence comes from Pseudonaja textilis, assembly GCF_049901715.1. NCBI lineage: Eukaryota > Metazoa > Chordata > Lepidosauria > Squamata > Elapidae > Pseudonaja > Pseudonaja textilis. The sequence continues at coordinate 317,509,849 of NC_141990.1, read as the reverse complement.
GACTTTGAGGAACAGCTTGGCCAGAGTTCTGCCTGCGTTGGGTCTGTTACTTGGAACCACGACAGAAGGATTTATACCCCTAGTAGAATAAAGCTGGTCGTTTGCATCCTTTTAGAGTGGTTGAGGCCACTTGGAGGGTTTTCCCGTGTCCTCGGGGTCACCTGAGCGGTGCAAATGGGGGGGGGGGGTGGAGCCTTCTTGGAACTGTTGATGACATCACCTGTCTCCGGTCTACAACACGGTCTGTTCAGCCGTTCCCCAAAATCCCCACCCCTATTAGTACCAATCAGGTGACCCCGAGGACACGGATAAACCTCCAGGTGGCCTCAACGACCCGCTACAAAGGATGCAAACGACCAGCTTCCTTCAAGGAATATAAAGCCTTCCCTTCCCCGCCATCCAGTCAGAGTTGAAGAAGCAGCTTCTTGGAGAAGCGAAACGTCTTCAAAGAAAAAAAACACAACTAGACAGTCCAGCGGCCTCTTGGGGGGTGGGGGGAAGCCTTGGGTGATCATCTGCCACTGTTTCTTTGATCTTATTTCGATTTTAGTCAATGGGAATCGTAGGTGAAAGAAAACAGGGACAGGTAGCATTTATCGCGTTGAGTTCTCCCGTGTCTGGAGTGGTCCAGCGGCGAGTCGACCACGGCCAAGATCGCCACGGCGAGATGGACGGACCGGGTTAGCCAGGACAAGATGGCCGCGGCGAGTCGTCCAGTTCCATTTCTCGCTGGGGAAGAGCCCCCCAAAATCTTTTGGGCTGGATAGCTCTTCTCTGACCCGGGTTCCAGGGAGTGACAGAGTGGATTCCCCCCACCCCGCTCTTCCCAAATTAATTCGGTTCTGGAAACGCACCTGTGTGTGTGTGTGTGTGTGTGTGCGTGCGCGCGCCCTCCACCCCCCTCCCTGTGGCTCCAGCAGAGGGGCCCGGTACGGCTGAGCTGGTTCACGGGCCTGGAGGCTGCCGGTCTCCGTAGCGGAAGGACGCTGACCTTATTGTTAGCGGGGGCCTTTCTGCCGGGTGGCGTATCTCGACTCGGCAGGCAGGAGTCAGCGCTGTTGTCCGTGTCGCTGTCGCTGTGGCTGAGCCTGAAAAAGGGACGGTTGGGAATTAGGGGAGAAGGTGGGGTAGAGGTGGCGGGGGGGAGGTAGAGCCCCATACCAAGTAGGAGAGAAAGGCAGGCAGAGGTCGTCCCTCTAATATAGGCTCTCCTGCTTGAGCAGAGGGCTGGACTAGAAGACCTCCAAGGTCCCATTCGATTTCTGTTCTGTTCTATTTTTCTATTTTATTCTGTCCTGTCCCATTTTCGAATTTTGATTTGATTCCATATTCTATCCTATTCTGCATTCTATTCTATATTCCAATACTCTATTCTATTTTCTATTCTATTCTATTTTTCTATTCTTACTCTTCTATATTTCTATATTCTATTCTATTTTTCTATTCTATTTATATTTCTATATTATTCTATTTTCTGTTCTATTCCAATTTTCTTTTCTACTTTCTCTTCTATATTTCTCTTCTCTTCTATTTCTATATTCTATTCTATTTTTCTATTCTATATTTCTATATTATTCTATATTTCTCTTCTATTTTCTCTTCTACTCTATTCTATTCTATATTTCTATATTTCTCTTCTATTTTCTCTTCTCTTCTATTCTAATTTTCTATTCTATTCTGCTCTGTTCTTATTATTTCTATTTTATTCTTTTCTTCGTTCCAGTATTCTATTATTTCTATTCTATTCTGTCCTGCTCTGTTCTATTCTTTTATTCTATCCTATATTTCCATTCTATTCTATATTTTATTTTATTCTATTCTATTCTATTCCTTATTTTGTTCATCCCATCCCATTTTCCACTTTCCACTTTCCCTTCCACCTTCCCCAGTCTCACCTGGCCTCTCTGCTGATGGGGGTGGACTTCACCGCCACCTCTTCCCCGGAGGAGCTGTCATCGTCATCCGATTCTTCCGACTGCAGGTCCTCCACCATGGAACGCAGCGGCCCTGTGAGGAGAAAGCCCAGCCGTTGGGAAAAAGAAACGCAAAGGGGGAGAAGGAGGAGGGGGTTGGGGGCTGGGAGGAACCCAGGGTAGCCCGAGTGGGGTCCTTTTTCAGGGCTTGGGCGCAGGTGGCCCGGCTGCCTTTGCGCCCTCACGCCCGCTGGCGAGGCAGCTTGGCGCAATGCTCCACCTGGGCCCACCCTTGAAGTCTGTTCGGAACCCCGGCGCGGCCCCGAGAGCAGTCTTTGGGGAGGAGGCCTTGGGGGTGGGGGTTAAACACCCCCTACGCTGCCACGGTGCACCAGTCCGCTTCGGAGGGCAGTCCGAGCTACCGATTCACACGTTTGGCCACCGACTCGCCTTTGATGACGTTTGCGGTGTCCCAGGGCTCACGACCTTCGGACGACTGGGACAGGCAGGTTCGCTAAGCGGCCGCGTGACCGGCCGAACCACGGCTGCGATTTCTCTCTTGCCAACGAATGGCAAGGACGGTGGTCAAAACAGGGAGGAAAGCCCTTAACCAACGTCTCCGTTTAGCGAAAGACATTTTGGGCTCAATGGCGGCCGTAAGTTGAGGGCGGCCTGGGTACTCTTGGAAGGCTGGGTCCTTTTGCCCTGGCATCTGGGGGGGGGGGAACCCCGCCAAGGATGATCGAGTCAGTGCTATGAAGTTTCCCCCTTTGCCAGGTTTACCGATCGCCCTGGTTGGGTATGGCAAAGATTTGGCAAACCTGCCTCTTCCACCCCGCTTGTTAGCCTTCTCTGCAAATCTTTTTCCTGGGCAGAAAAGTTCCCGGTATTCT